>NC_085136.1:325712458-325812458 GCF_035046485.1 Aedes albopictus | reverse complement strand
GGGGTGGTGATGCCTCCCGCCACCCCATGCAACAACGGCAGTAGCAGTGCTGCTAATAAAACAAAACAAAAAGCCGTTCGTTGGATCACTGATCGGTAATAAATCAATAACTTTTTCCACAAGCATCCAATCGTTTTGCGGTCTTCGAAGGAAAGTTTCACAAATGATTATTATACAAGAAGCGTTGATCGATTTGAATTAAGGAGACAAAGGGCGACCTCTGGGATTTTTTATCTGAAAGTGTAACTTTTCCCATAGTAAATCCTATGCAAACTTTGAACCGCTTGCGCTAAATTATAGTTTCACCTATTGCGCTGAAATTTTGTACAGTTCATATGGGACCTAAATGGGATCTAAAAAGTCGACTGGAGCGAGGATTTATTTTTTCCATACAAGCGTGTCCCATACTAGTAAGTAGTTTAAGTGAAATGAAAACTAATGTTGAGGGGGGTTATTTCCATTCGCGAGAATACACAATTATCGAAAGCAGCATTTATTGTAGCAGCTTCAATGCTGAAATTTAATTTATTAATAACAAGTTTTCCTAAATCTATATCAAATATTCTTACGTTTTGGTATTTCTACTCGCGCTATATCCACCTCTCCAAACTGATCAAAATAACAATAATCAACTGTGCACTGTAGAATCATATCAGTGCTGCCAGTTTCACTAACTAATTCGAATCTACCACAACGACTAAAATGTAATAAAAACGTATTCTACCAGCTTAAAGCTGATTTGCACAATATCAAATGAGTTTGCGAGCTGCTCCGAAGATTTCGGATATTTTTCCCTTCCGAACTCCCGTAACACCACCATTATCCTAATCTCAAGTACTCTCTCTGTTCTGTATACATACAAACAAGACTCTAAAGACAGGCTCGCTGAAAGTGCACTACGCGATCGTGGAACACGTAGCTTAACATCTAACGAGGGTTAATGAAGGTACTTTAAATATATTTTACCTAAAAGGAGCCTACTTGCATAGAAGTTCAAATGTTACAGAAATAGTCACGTTATCTGGAATGCCTTAAAATAGGGATTTTTAGTGACTGGTTCAAATATAATGAGAAAGTGCCTAAAATGTGACTTGTTAACAGCCTGCATCTTCCTTTTATCCTATCTTTCTACAAACCATGTATGGAGAGACCACCATAGATTAAAAAAACTACAAGCAACACATTCCTCCCATTGTACATTGCATTCCGCTGCCCATACTCACCTAAACTGTAAAAGTCTTGTGTGACATTATCACTAGGCTGCGCCGCCACATTGGCAGCAGCAGCAGCAGCAGCCGTCCGCCTCATACGCGAGAAAGCTTTCCGCTTCTCCAGGTTGCTGTAGTAGCCGTCCGCACTTTCCTGGTTGCGGAAGCTGACCACCTCCCGGTGCCGGTGCATCCGGCTCTTGTTGTTGTGGTTTCGCTTGTGCCGCGAAATCGTCGACGAAGGAATGAGGAAACCTTTAATTGAGTAGTATCCTTCCATGGGACAGATCTGCGTCTCGGGGTTATTAGCTGTGGAGATTCGTGGCAAGACGGTGGTGGAAGAGTAATAAAGTTGATTAGCGTTGATTGACGAACTCGAGGGGCTCGGTTACTGCCTCTTCGGCTGCAATTACCTAATAAAGTAACAAACGGCGTCCGATGCACGTCGAAATTCTCAGTCGTACACGCATCCTCTAGCCTAGCTGCGGGTGTTCCCATCTGTAGCTCCGCTACGTGAGTATCTCGTCGATAGAACATTACACACATGTACCCAGATGTGCTGTATGGTAAGAAACCGGGGAGACAATCAATCGTCAATTACGTTTAATTGAGCTGAGATTTTTCAGTTTCACTTACCATCCAGTCGTGTGATGAACGACGGCCATCATCTCGGTGGCCGTCTGCTTGTTGATCTGCTCGCACAGGGCCCGCGCTTCCATGTAGCCACTTGGCTTCACGATATGCAACGATCCGTCACTGAAAACGAGAGGAAAAATCCCCCAATCAATTAAGGCTCAAGCATCCGTCATCATTTTTCGGAAAATAAAAAGCAGTTTTCTCGCTACAAATCAAAACAAGGATCATGAAAATATATTCACTGCATTATATTCCTCATGTGGAGTACAGTGAATATATTTTCATAGCAAAAACTTTTGTTTTGAACGAAAAAACTGCTTTCAAATGTTTGATGATGACGATGATTTCAATGACGAAAAGTTCAACGTTAACCAATAATGGTGGGATTGCACTGAAAGCTGAACTGAACCCATAGCTCGCACACATTATCCCATTCCCGCATTCCACTTACCTCGCGTGGAATATGAAGTTCGCATTGCCCATCAGCGCGTGCCAATGACGGGGGCCTTTGAACCACGCCGGAAAGTCACACCGCTCGGTCATCGGCGCCCGTTTCAGACTCATGATACGCGAACCGACCTCGGCACTGTCCAACCCGTTACAGGTGGCATCGCCCGACTGGGCCAGCTTGTACTCGGCATCGGCATTCGGTGCACCTGTTTTCCATGGAAACGAGATGATTATTGAAACCTCTTCTCAGACAAAACATCATCATCTTACCCGATCCGCTGATCTTCGCGTACACAAAGCACCTATACCGGTCCTCGTTGGAAATGGCGTGGTGGTGCGATACCAGCCCAACCAGATATCGGGAGTTGCCATCCTTCCATCCCGCCAGGCAGGTCAGTTCCTCCACGGTACTTTCGGTGCCCGCAACGTCCGGACACGCCTGGAAGTTCAGCAGCAGCCTGCTGTCCTCCGTGCACATGTCCATCTTGGAGATCGGACTCCGGCACTCCCCGTGGCCTCGGTTGTAGGTGAAGGTGAAGGATCCTGGAAATCGATAGGAAAAAATACTATGAAGTTGCTGCGAGATTCAAAGAGGTGGCGTGATGATCGAATGATGATGATGATGAAAAGTTCTTCGTTTTCACACTGTTATACCTAGCAATACCTCGTAACTGCCTGAAGAAAATTGTCTTAATTATTTTGGTATTATGTACACTGTGATGCAAGATAAACGCTGATTTTCATACAAAGTGACCAATTTTGAAATGCTCTAACTATGATTTACTTTGGTGGATTGAGTTCAATTTTTGACATAGAACTACAAATATGCTGAACTTTGCGTATACAAAGTACAACATGTTTTCGTTCGTAGGCATGACAATGCGTTCAAAATGTGCAAAAGTGATCGAACAGTGG
Organism: Aedes albopictus; assembly: GCF_035046485.1. Lineage (NCBI taxonomy): Eukaryota > Metazoa > Arthropoda > Insecta > Diptera > Culicidae > Aedes > Aedes albopictus. The sequence goes on along the minus strand of NC_085136.1, from coordinate 325,809,249 downwards.
CACATTTTTGATTTACACACGTGTAAATCAAATAGGTACAGGGGATACTCAAAATAACTGGGACAGGCAAAATTTTCACTTTTCAAGAAATGTTCAAATCGCTGCAACTTTTCGAAAAGGTCATCAAATATTCTCAAATTTTTACTGTAAGCTCATCAACTAGTTGTGTATCAGTGGTCAAAATTTGGAAAGGATTGGGCCATTCTACACAAAGTTATAAAAGTTCTAGAAAAAGGTATAATTATCCGATAGCCAATTTTGAGCTGCTATATCTCCGGATTCAATGAACCGAATGCAATGAAATTTTGATCATTTATGACTTAAATAATGAACTTTGAAAAACAGTTGACTTAATTTTAAATTATTATTAAGAAAAAAAGTTATGGCGATTTCATTTATTCCATGAATTTTTCAGTAAATTTATCTATTTTTCATATGCATCCCATTATTTTTTCAATTTATTGAAAGCTATTTGGTTGCTTTTCTTTGAAACATAAATATATTCAATTCAATTAAAGGAAATTTAAATGAACTATAATTACTATCTCAAATTTTGAAACGATGATGAAGTTTTGGAAAAATTGGTGTTATATTAGAAAAATAATCTAATCGAAATAATTTTCTTTCGTGTAAAGAATTTTAAGTTAATTCAAATGTTTTTAATAGCTCATTATATGAGTCATAAATGATCAAAATTTCATTGCATTCGGTTCATTGAATCCGGAGATATAACAGCTCAAAATTGGCTATCGGAAAATTATACCTTTTTCTAGAACCTTTATTACTTTGTGTAGAATGGCCCAATCCTTCCCAAATTTTGACCACTGATACACAACTAGTTGATGAACTTACAGTAAAAATTTTAGAATATTTGATGCCCTTTTTGAAAAGTTGCAGCGATTTGAACATTTCTTGAAAAGTGAAAATTTTACCTGTCCCAGTTATTTTGAGTATCCCCTGTATATTTTCTGCGGATTCAAACAGATTCCTGAAAGGAGTTATTCAGGAAGTTTTGCCAGGAAATACTTCAGAGGTTGCTTTGGGAAATTAAAGAGCAGGGTCTGTCAAGAATAAGGTCCTTTAGAGAACAGAAGTCAGAAGAGAACAGAACTGGGATCCCGCAATGCGATCTAAGGATTTCTCCAGCAATTCCTGGAGGATTCCCGTCGATCCTAAAGGTTTCCAAAGAACTCTTGAAGAATTTCTTGAAAGAACTCCTGCAGAATTATTTGATGGAACTCTTCAGAATTCCTTCCAGGAACTTCTGAGGAGTTCCCATAAGGAACTCATGATTTTTTTCAGGAGGAACTTCTGGATGAGCATCAATAACACATAAAATTTACGACAGCGCAAATTTTTGGATGCACAGGAGCTAGAGCTATGTACTTCTAACCCAATGCTATAATCTTGGAGTAAACACAGTAAGAAACTCTGGAGAAATTCCAAAGACGAATAAAGATAGAATCCAGCATAATCTTTTGAAGGTATTCAAAATCTATGTTCCTTATACGAACTCCTAAAGAACTCTTAATACACACAAGTTCCAAAAAGGATTTCTGTGGAAATCCTACAAAGACCTCGAGGAACAATATTTGGATGAGTTTCAAAAGGATTTTCTGGAGAAATACCTGAAGAAACTCTTGAAAGAATCTCAAAGGAACTCCTGATGAAATAAAAAAAGCTTTAACTGAAAGGATTTCAACAATCTGGGAAAAAAAATCTTGAAAGAATTCTCTTGGATTCTAAAGAATCAGAGAAAATCCTGCAGGAATTGTGGGAAGAAAGTCTTGGTGAATCTCAACAACAACTTTTGGGAAAATTTCAAGAGGATGTCTGGTCACCCAGAATGATTTTTTTTAATGAATTTTGAATCCTGGTGGAGGAATTCTTCAAAGATCCTTTGAAGAAACTCCAGAAAAAAAGGTCCACCTGGGTTAATCCGAGAACGAGGGAGTTACTTCCTGAAGAAGTCCTAGAAGTCAGAAGTACTTCCATCGAAAAATCTTATCGATTTATAAGAGATAACCAAGCGGTATATCATAACCTAGAAAAATTTCAGAAGAAACTAAGTTCTGAGAAAGTTCCAAGCATATAAACAAATTCATTAGGATTTTCATAAAGTATCCCAGCAGAAGCTTTTATAAGAATTTGTGAAGGAGTACCTTAAAGAGTCTTAGAAGATACCCGTGGATAGCCTCTTTTTATGCATATTATTTTCAATCACTTTTAATTTATGCGCCTTTAATTATTTCCTGCATAAAAAGAGGGAAAGCTACCTAACCTAGCCTCTGGAGCCGACCTACTGATACCTGAACAATTGCAACGGTGGCCAGGGGTGTTTATAGAGGAGAAGAAAGAAATATCGCATGGGCGTTTCAGGTGGTCCCAAGTGTTTTAGCGGGATACCACCACATCTCAGGGGGGTTCAGAGACGTTACAGCTACGTTTTCAGCGGTTTCTAAGGATCTCAGGTACGTTACATGGGGTTCGAGTGGGTCTTGAGGGCTTCAGAGGCATTACGCAGGCATTTCCGAAGGTTCCGAAGGGGCTCAGGTGGTTTACTTAGGTTCCGTGAAGGAGAAAAAAAAAGACATTACATCGTCTTCAGCCAGGGGCTGCGCAGACTGAACATTACATACACGAGACAACGGACAACACACATAACACCCAGTGGCCCAATGGAGAATTTTCCGCCTGACGAAAAGTTTTCCCCGACTGCACAGCAAAAAAAAATCTTGTAATATCACATCATTTTCGATGCACATCAGTCACGTCGTAAAATTGATGTAAAAATTACAACCGTTCTGCGCAGCAAATCAGCCGCCGCAGCTTGAAAGTGGGTCTAGCAATCGCTAGAACCGGAACGATTGATGAATCATATATAAGTAAAATATTGGCATGGATTCGTACACTGATCCGTTGATTGTGAGCCGTATCCCTTGCCTCTCGGATATTTCACCGAGTTAGAAGGAAAGTGATAAATATGATACTGCTTCTAAATATCCATTGAAATGGGTTTGTTGACACTTTTCTGTGCCAACCAGGCTGTACATAGTGAGTGTGATAAATGTTGGAAAACGATGTAAGCGAATGAAATTACGTTCAAAAATGGATACATCGCCAGAAATTACGCGCCTGGGTATTACAAAATTATTTGCTGTGTGGAGCGGGAATCGAATCCGCACTCCGAGGCTTTCGAAACGCTTAGACGACTGACGCCGCTAACCGCACGGCCACAAAGCCCACAAGGGGGATTTTGGAGGTATTTCAGGAAGCTTTAGAGCATTTTCGGCAGAATTCAGAGGCGTTACAGGAGCGTTACGGAGAAGTTGTAGGGGGTTTCGAAGGATCTCAGGTACGTTACATGGGGTTCGTGGGGGTTTGGGAGTGGCATTTTAGGAAGTTTCAGAGGATTTTCAGAGACCCCATTACAATATCCTTTTAAACGCTCCTGAAATGCCCATTGATTTAAGGACAGACTTGTTAGAATCCCAAAATGGCCGCCACAATGGCCGACTTTGGCACCTACTCACGATTTCAAAAGCACAAATCTCTTCGTAAACAAAACCAGCGCACCTGAGCTACTTATTTTAAGCGTATTGAGCAAGAACAGATTAATAAAATTCACTGTTGTTTGAAGCTTGCTTCTTGAGATTTGTGCGCCTGAAGCTCTGATGCACTGCTGAAGCGGCCTTTCAAGACGTTTTTCCTTAAAGGTGTTATTGAACCTTTCGGATACGAATCTTCAGGTATCAGGTATCAGAAAAGTGGCTCAAGCGGCACGTTCACCTCTGTGTGGGAAATTTGTGCCTACGAGATTTGTGATACGACCCTTGCCTGAGCTGCCACGAAACGTCCTTAAAACCTCCGTAATCCCATAATTAATTTGAAATGTCTCTGAAATCCCTATAGAATAGACGCCTTTGACATGCTCCAAAAATCCCCCAAAAAGACTCTGAAAGCCTCTTGGATCGCCCTGAAAGTATATCAAATGCCCTTAAAACCTCTATGCTCCTGAAACCCCCTGAAATTTTTCTGAAATGACTCTGAAATACCCCAGAATTCCCCGTAATCCCATTGAGATGGCAACAAAACTTGACAGACCGACCTTAAAAGGCTCCTCAAGTCCCCTAAAACAACCCCCTGGAATGCCCCTGAAGCCCCTTGGAGACTCATCTGACCGTTTCATAAGCCTCTGAGTATGGGTTATATTCCCGCTCTGTTCGGTGGAAATTTTTCGTCAAACGTAAAATTCTCCACTGGATCACTAAGTGTTTCGTGTGTTATCTCATGTTGGTTATCGTTCAGTCTGTGTAACCTCTGGCTGAAAACGATCTAGTGTCTTTTTTATTATGCAACCAAGTATGCTACACATCATATATGTGTTATCCAGAAACTAGTTCATTTGAGAGCATTTCTACATTTTTGATTAACTTTGGCCTCTTTCCAGGATACTCCTTGAACCTGAATCTCTGAGGAAAGTGGCCACTTATCCATTTCATTGAATTTTTTTTCGAAATGATATTTAGAATTTTTGTCGGCAATTCCTCCGGAGCTCCTTCGCCACTTTCTTTAGGAATTTCATTCGGTTGATTAAAAAAATGGCTATTTTTTCGCTTGAGCTTGATTGACCGCCCGTAGATGCTACTCCAGTATCGCCAGATCAGCTACACTCACATAAGGAACCAATGAGATGTCTGCCGGGGGCTAGCAGGCATCTTCAGTGTATGTGAGCGTTGATGATCTTCTGTTTTTAGGCGACAATGGCACCTGCCACGTCAGGATGCAGGTCAATGTGGGGAAGGAAGTGATGATTGCAATCGTTTGTATCCACATCACACCGAAAGGAAGTGATGATTGCAATCGTTTGTATCCAGAGCAGACCGAATATACCTCTGCGTCTGCATAAATTCATGCGGATGTCGGAGTGTTGGTGGGATATGGTTGACAGAGGGTTCACACATTGGTGTGTGGTTGCCAGGGTAAGGTGATAGAATTACCTAAGGTACACCGGGACAAGTTGAAACGGGTGGGGCAAGATGGAACGCGAAGTTTTGAAATAGATTCCAATAGAATTTGGAAATTTTTCCTTCTGTTGGGGAGGAAAGTCAACATCGACGAATACACCAATTATTTACAGCAGCATTCATGTTTGCAGCTTCAATGCTGAAATTCACTCTTTTTTATTAAACATATCTTAAATTCTAATAAATATATACATACATTTTGGTGTTAAATTAACGCCTTTTAGATGCGACTTCCTATACCAACTGTATTAGACTTCACTACTATCTTGATCTATTATCAGCCCGTGTTGCCAGTTTCACAGCTCGTTTTTACCACAACATTCTCCCACCCGTGAAAATGGTAACAAGGCTGATCGATTTTGCTACCGTATTCGCATGGAATGACTCATTTATCTCGATCAAACGGACCGCACAAAACGTCGCATCGTCACAGTGCGCATCGCTACCTGAATGAAAGAATACACTACGTCTACTGTAAACACGGCTCCCACCGGGATCGAAAATCGCACAAACTTTTTCTTTTGTTAGCATCACCGTTCCACACAGAGTTCCACATAATAGAAATTTGATAGTTGGTTGCCTTTTAAGCACATACATCCCGGTGGTGCATATTTTGGATATATTTTTGTTTCGGTAGTCTGTGTAGCGAAGACGACGAAATCTGCCATGTCCATTTAAGACAAATGATACGTGTCGTGCCACAGAAACTCGTATTCCATGTAGTGAGCTTGTATTGGTATTTTGCTCTACCGATATCTTTATAGAAATCAACTGATGTGCTGATATTTCTCGAAAGAAAGTAGGTGCACTGATTTGTTGATTGATATTGCAGGCACCTTGACTCGTAGAACTATGGCACACATTCTTCTGACACGAATTATCTTCTCTGTATTGCTTTATTACCGCCTCTCTCTTTAAGCGGAATTCTAGCTGAATTTTCCTCTTAGCTTCCTTAAACTCTGCATCGATTTCAGCTTCACGACGTTCATATTCTTCGTTTATACGTCGTTCCTCGTCCTCATAATGTTTGCGCCATTGCTTGCTCTCTTTCTCCAACTGCTCCAGCCTTTGTCTGGGATCCATGGTGCACTTATTCCAAGATACCCAAAATCATTGAAGATTGTTGGGGAGGAAAGTCAACATCGACGAATACACCAATTATTTACAGCAGCATTCATGTTTGCAGCTTCAATGCTGAAATTCACTCTTTTTTATTAAACATATCTTAAATTCTAATAAATATATACATACATTTTGGTGTTAAATTAACGCCTTTTAGATGCGACTTCCTATACCAACTGTATTAGACTTCACTACTATCTTGATCTATTATCAGCCCGTGTTGCCAGTTTCACAGCTCGTTTTTACCACAACACCTTCATTAAAAGATTGTTTGAATCACAAAGTTTATGTTATGGTAGTTCCATTACTAACTATCTAATGATGATCATCAAGATAACCCGCTGTTTCATCTTGTCCCACCCGTTTCAACTTGCCCCGGTGTACCTTATGGGTTTTATTATTCTAAATGAATTGAAATGATGCCTATATATATTTTTTTCATGCAACTAGGAATTTAAAAATCGACTAATCGACTGTGTTGTTTCACGCCCATGCTCCATGCCAGTGTGTTTTCAGCACGATGTGGGCCTCGATTTCTGGCCTATCCACGAAAAAACTCTCCTAGATTTAGTACATTACCTTCTCCTCCTTCGAGGGGAAATAATGATGTATGTATGTGTGTTTGTGTGTATGTGTGTATGTATGTATGTGTACAACTAAGGACACTCAATTTGAAAGCACTTTCCATTGGCATTTTTTTTTTGATTTTTGCACGAATCGAACCGAAATGTTGCATTATTGTTTGCTATTGAAAATGGTTCGGATCGGTGCAGGCGTTCCGAAACTATGACCATAATGATCTGGACCAGCACCGCGAAACTACACAAAACCCTATCATGCGACATATCAAATCACTCCAAATTTGGTAATCTTGCTCATAGTTGCCGAATTTTATCTTTTTTCTAGCTAAAACTTTGCAATATGGATATATTTGGTGTCGTAATCCATAAATGGTGACCAAAGAATCTAATGAACGTAAGCAATTTAATGACGTATATTTATAGGTCTTTTGATTTAATAATACGTCATTCTTGTAAAATTGAGTTAAATGTGACGTAAACAATTTGTGAATCGTGCATCATTACATTTCATATGACGAAAAATTCAGATAAATGTGACAGAAAATTACGTCTCTTGGGCTTTTAAATTTACGTCATATATGCCGCTTGTATATATGCATGCAAGTGACGCAAATTTACATGTTTTTTTTTTCTAAGTGTTAAGCTGCTAGAAATACAAGATGGCAGCTGTTTTATGCAGGTCACCGAAGAATCGAAAATGGCGGTCCAAAATACAAGATGATGACTCATCTCTCGAGCTAGAGTCTATTTAGTGGAGTTTTGAAACCTTACAATATGGGCATATTTGGTATGGGAAAAATGTCTTGAGCTCAAAATTTGAATTAAAAAAATCCAAGAATTCCGATGTTTTACTAGGTCTCTTAAGGTTGAAGGATTCGTCATTGTCATTCACTGTATTCCATTCCCCATTTGGAATACAGTGAATAGATTTTCATAACGAACATGTGTTTTTTGAAAAAGAAAACTGCTTTCGAAAATTCAATGATGACGGTGATATCAATGACGAATCCTTCAACCTTAAACCATGAAATATGACTATAATTTGTATGCGGAAGAGTGTCGGACTTCGTCCAAAACTAGTAACCAGAAAATCCTAGACGGCGTGCCAAATTCAATACGGCGACTGTTTTATGTAGTTTTAGATCTTTGGATCTCTTTAGTACTAGTAGAAGATATTCAATGTCCAACAATGATTTAAAAAAATCTAAATGACTTGAGTATTGTAGATTGGATATATTAAGGCATCACCGCTAGGTGAATTAATTAGGGTTTTTTAATTAATGATGTAGAGTTTCGAACTACTTGGGTACCCGCACCAATTCCCGGCACCTCACAACAAAACAAATCAAAATATCACTTGCCGCATATTTTCCAAACGCACTTCCGTAAGTAATCATCTCCGCAACATTTCCGCAACGGGATTCACAGTTAATGAGTTTCACTTTCACTCTGAAGCCACACAAGAGCTCTAAACTGTTATTACTCACAGACGATTGCACTTAGTCAGCACAAAGATGGGTGACGAAGGGATTTTCCATCTGACTTTGCTGGAAGTTCAGCACTGGTTCCGGGGATTGGCACTGGACTAGGTGCAGTGAACTCGTTTAAAATCAACTTTCTGGCAGAAAATCTTCACAACAATCATTGTCAACAACAAGTTCACGCAGGTATCTGATTGAGATGGAAAAAGTCGTTTCGTTGTGAATTTAGGTAATGTACAATTTTGTTTACCTGTAGTGCTGACAATGAAGTCCAATCCCCTATGTGCTATATGTGATTATCTCTAATCCATAGCTGTTTTAGATTGCGGGATCACACTACTGAGCACTACATACAAGATACTCTCTCAAATTTTATGCCGCCGTCTATCACCGATTGCAAGAGAGTTCGTGGGGCTGGATTTATGGGTGAACGCGCTACAACGGACCAGATGTTCGCCATCCGCCAGGTGTTGCAAAAATGCCGCGAATACAACGTGTCCACACATGACTTTTTCATCGACTTCAAATCGGCGTATGATACAATCGATCGAGACCAGCTATGGTAGATTATGCACGAATACGGATTCCCGGTTAAACTGATACGATTGATCAAGGGGACGATGGATCGAGTGAGGTGCGTAGTTCGAGTATCATGGACACTCTCGAGTCCTTTCGAAGCTCGCAGAGGGTTACGACAAGGTCGGATGGTCTTTCGTGCTTGCTGTTCAACATCGCCTTAGAAGGTGTAATACACCAGTAGAACGATTTTCACAAAGTCCGTCCAGCTGCTTGGTTTCGCTGATGATATTGATATTATATCTCGCAAGTTTGAGACGATGGCGGAAACGTACATTCGACTGAAGAATAAACCAGGCGAATCGGATTAGTCATTAATATGTCGAAGACAAAGTACATGATGACAAAGGGCTCTAGGGAGGAATCACCGCGCCCGCCACCCCGAATTTCTATCGACGGAGAATTCGTGTACTTGGACTCACTGGTGACCGCCGACAACGACACCACCAGAGAAATTCAGAGACACATTGTAGCAGAAAATCGTGCTTACTTTGGACTCCGCAGAACTCTACGATCGAATAAAGTTCGCCATAACACGAAGTTAACTATCAACAAAACGCTGATTAGACCGGCGGTAGTCCTCTATGGGCATGAAGCATGGACTTTACGTGCAGAGGACCAATGCGTCCTTGGAGCTTTCGAACGGAAGGTGCTACGTACCATCTACGGCGGAATGCAGATGAAAGACGGGACTTGGACTGCATCACCTGCTGAGGGAACCAACCATCGTCCATACCACGAAAATCGGGAGGCTACGGTGGGAGGATCACGTCATCAGGAAGTCGGATAGCAACCCGACTAAAATGGTTCTCGAGAGTCATCCGACCGGTACAAGAAGACGTGGTGCGCAGCGAGCAAGGGGGGCGAAATTTCAGAAATTTCTTCCTAATTCGTCAGTTGCAGTTCGTAAACTGCACCACAAAGTATCCAAAAAGCTTATCAAACATCGTAACAGTAGCTGAAAAACCAATCAACCATAAACTATTGATTGGCGCCACGACGGATACTAATTGATTCATTTCCATTCATTTATGAATTCTCTGTTTTCCGACCTATGAACCACCGCGCGCCACCGGCCGGCCGGGACTGCATAAATTTTCATATCAGTCCTGGTCAATTTGTACTTGTTCCAGCAGCAACGTGACGGTGCGACGCAGCGGCAACATCCGAGCCGTAATTTGCAACATGCACGCACTCCAAAAACTACTGAAAGAAGTGAAGTTGTTAAAAAAAACCTGCCAACAACGATTCGCCAATTCGGCGCTTTTTCGTATGACTTGGTTGCGGGCTGCCTGCCAAAATCGTCCTGTCAAAAAGTGGAACAAGCTTGCGCTAATTGAAATTAGAATTGGGCATTCGCCACCGTCGTTACCACCATCACCACCGGTCCTGCATTGTCTGTACTGTCGCGCATATCAGTTCCATATTTGGTGGGTTTCCTATTCATGTGGGGCTGTTATGCGATTACTGACAGTGGTGTAGTACTGTGTGCTATCACATTTTCCTGGGTTTCCCATCGCACTTTACTGCACCACATCAAAAGGCTCGCGTCCGATTTGTTCTCTCTATTATGGGCAGTGGGTATCCCGATCAGATGGAAATAACAAAATTTTAACAAGCTGTAAAGTTTGTGTAACAATTACCTTGATTGGATTAAAAAATTAACCATTTTTTTTTTAATATAATAATCATTATTGACTTTAATATGGGGACTTTCAGCTCTAGGGTGGTTTAAACAAGATAGGTTTAAATAAGCGTTTCTAAAAATAACACAGTTATAACAAGTTCTGTTATTTATTTTAGAATTTTTTATAAAAATCTTTGAAACAATCAAAATATCAAAAACCATCATGTTGTCAAAAATCTAACAAATTTTAATATGAAATTGTTACAAAAACAGAACAAATTCTATTAAAATTGTGTTACAATTATGTTATAAGCAAATATATTCATATTCAGCTCCAACAAATTTTGTTATATATCTGTTTGAAAAAATAAAGCGAAATTCGATATAAAGCCGTTCATACAAATAAAACAAATTTTCTTATCATTTAGTATGAATGTTCCCATATAAAATACTTAAAATAAAACTGTATCAATTTCTGTTGTTTCCAAAAGGAGGTGTCACACACAATGTTGTGACTTCATTCTAATCGGGATGTTCAGATGGTTATAATGATAATGGTTCGGTTAAATTATGGTTAACGCATGCAGTGCAGAAGCGTACTTACCCGCCAGTGGACACTTGATGGGCTCGGGGTTGATCTTGAACATACTGTAGAGTAGTGCATCGCCAGGGATCTGCTCGCAAAGGTAGTGCAACGTTTCGCGTCCCTTGCATCCCATACCTGTAGAATGAGCGGTGGGGATTTTTTGATATTTTGGGAAGAAGAAGATAATTTATTAGCGTTATGATCAGTTCAGACTTTTTTGGTTATTTTGACCAGAGAAAAAATTAAGAAGCACCAAAATACCAAACCAAAAAGCTATTTTAAAAGAACGAAAACTTCATTGTTCACTGTGGGCTGTTGGCTATTTGTACGTGATAAAATCTGGACAACGAAATGGCTTCATCAAAAGCAGTTAACTATAGAGAAGGTGGGAGACGTTTGCTGCTTCTGATAACATCTATGCGCTTGGATCACTTTCTAATCATAAGCTTACTCTTAACTCACATTTGATTTAACATGGAACCATAATCGCTCGACACACTCTTCAAGCACTCTCGGCTTACATTCGAGTCACTCTCGCCTCTTTTAATTTCATTCCCTACTTAATATTAATGCGCTTCAGAATCCCTCAAAAACTTTTGGATTTATTTTCGTCTTCTTGAAGTTACCTTCGAAAATTCAAATTGACTAATCTTCAGTACACTTTTGACCAACTTCCGAGTTAGTCATAACTGACAATTGACTTATCATAACATAGCTCTTTACAACCTTTCTTTACCTCTTCATTGTCGATATTCTCGAATCACTTTCAGTTCACCTTTGGCTCATTCCTAACGCATTCTTGATTTAGACTACTTCACTTCTCTCTCGACGTAACATTCACGGAGCCGCCAAACTACCCAAATTTGAGTTCTTTTGACGCAATTCCATAGTTTGGCCCAATAACTCAAATTTGAGTTAATCGATCAAACTCACTCTAGGTAGTTTGCCTTTAATTGGCTTCTTTAACGGTGTTGAGATAATTTCATATTCTGAATCTGCATATCACACTGAGCCGAAATCCAAATTTTCATGAATGTTGGTGCCCGGGAACCTACTTTAAAATCAGTTTGAAGTTTGTTTAGGAGCTATTTGTCGAATCACCCCTCGTTGCATTTTGTACTTAGCGGAGCTGTCAAACAGTTGTCCAGCTGTCAAAAGATGATTTCAAAAAATCTCTTTGAAATTGCTTTTAGGTACCAAAATAAGGTTCTAAAATCTGAAAAAATATCATAGTGGCTCAGAAAAATGTGCTCTTTCGTATAGGTAAAATCAAAATATCAGTACATTTCTCAAAATTTAAAACCCCAATTCCAGCAAAAAAAAAACTATACTCAAGAGTAGGTAAATTCAACCCAAACTTGAGTTTCTTCTACCCAATTCAGACGAAAACAGCATTTACCCCAAAATTGGCTTATTGAGCCAAAGTACTTGTACTATCTAACTATAGACATATAATTGCTTTCTTCTAAGTGGGTTGGCTCACTACCGGTTTTGATCTAATCACAGTCGATATTCTCGACTCACTTTAAACTCAACCTTGACTCATTCCTCACAAATAAATACACACTTTCTTCATTCCCTCTCAACTCACAATCACTTTTGAGTTACTCCAATCTACTCTTGACTCACTGTCGATCTGTAGAGTTTTCGTTAACGTCTCACTCTCTATCAATATTCTCGAGTGAAAACTTTCTTTCACTCTCATCTCACGAAACCATATGCATTCCTAGTAAATGTCAATTTACTTTTGACTCATTGTCGACTTATTCTCCGTTTTTATGATATGTTATATCTCGTCTTTCCAGCCAATTATGTCTAATGGTAAAACTAGAAAAAATGAAAAACTGGTTGTGAGATTCCCATTGACGACTGCAAAAAGCCAGCTTTTCTTACAAAGTATATACTATATCAACTCATTTTCTCATCCACTCGCTCACTCACCCTATCAATCCAACCATTAAACATCCCACTACCTGGACTAGTCACATATTAATCAATTCACTCCTTTTCTCACTCACATACTAGCTAATTTCTCTACCAACTCATTTGCACACCAACTCCAGTATACATTCACCAGTTCCAGTTCTCATCAATTTACTCACTCACAAGCTCATTCATTTATCAAATCACTTATTCATTCAGTCTTGGATGTTGATTACTAATATTCCACCAACTTACTTTCTCAACATCTCACCTATTAATTCACTGACTTACCAACCCACTCGTGAGGGTATTGAGGCCGCATGGTGAGCGGCGTTAGCTATTTTGTCTAAAGCCACTGAATGTGCGTTGATTCTCAGTCGAACCTTTTCATCAAACAATACAAAAAACATTAGGCTACTGGACGTTGCATGCGCTGTCTAAAGCCTGTATCCGTAATAATTGGGACACAGAAATACAGCTGTAACTCTGCAATAGATACATTAAAATTGCTCAAATTTGGCCTAATAACATCTTAAAATGTGTTCATTTCACCTACAAAATTTCATGTGAATCAGTGCAGTACTTTTTATTGTAGCAATGAAAGAGTAGAATGTACGCCATTGAATTTTGTACAGCCCCTACTTTTGCTTGTCTGCGCTGTAACTTTTGAATTTGTCAAGGGAAATAGCAGAAATTTTGAACACAAACCTCTCAATCTACATATGTTGCATGGGCAAAATTTCAAAAAAATCGATGCGGTATCAACAATTTTATAGTCAAAACATACATTGGGACTGATCTTGATTTTAGCCCCTCAGGCAGCAATTAGTCAGCACCCTTCATTGTTTCGATTGTACTATTGAAAGTACTACACCAATAATCATCAAATTTTGCAGGCATAATATACACATAATCAACTAACTTCTGTGAAAATTCCATGAAAATTGGCAAAGAAATTCAAAAGTTATGAATAGGCAAACATCGCACATGAAAAACACGAAAAATTGTCACTATTACTCACCCCTATCAACACCAGTAGCTTTCAAACTAATTGATCAAAGTTGATGAAATTTTGCAAGAAAGTGTCTCTATAAGTATCATAACTGCTAACGAAATTTCATTATTACCATCACAGAGCTTTGAACTGTATCGTAAAAGAACCATCTTTCATGCGAATGAAAATTGGTCATGATTGTACAAAATGCTTAAAACCACGTCTGTTTGTTTTTCATCCACAGTTAAAAGTAATGCATCGATTTTTATGAAATTTGGCACAAATAATAAACATACACCAAATAGTTCTCAGTCAATTATTTGGCCATTTTTACCAGTTTATTACATAGCTACAGCCGTACTTCTGTGTTCCAATTATTGCGGATACAGGCTTTATTTCTTTCGATGAGTGTGTACTTTGGTTGAAGACAATGCTAGACGAACATTTGAAAAGGGCCTATCTGCTTTGCGTAAACAAACATGTTTTTGTCTCTGTAGGGCCCATCTGCATCCACCCACGCACATCAACACCCTTATCAGAAAGAGTGTTCTTCAAGCTATCTGTTAAGGTTGTTGATGTGCGTGGGTGGATGCAGATGGGCCCTGCAGAGGCAGAAACATGTTTGTTTACAAAAAGCAGATAGGCCCTTTTCAAATGTTCGTCTAGAATGGTTGATGTCTTTCCATATAGCTTTCTGATCATCTCACTTCCTTACTACCTCGTATGACTGGTCTCAAATTCAATCACCTATCAACCCTTTCATCAATCGGCCTCACATACTATTTAATCAACTCACTTGAGCATGAGCATGAGCATGAGCATGAGATGACCGTACAATTCGTAGTTGCTACTCCGTTACTGATCAGAACAGTCAACATTGCACAGGGAACCAAATGGATGGGGCCTGGGTGTAGCTTTCCATCCTCAATGTGCAATTTTGAAGGTTCAAAACTTTATATTGTCAGTACCGACGCCGGCCACGTCCTTACGGTCATCGGGGGAAGAGAAGGAATGTTGGTGTGACATCCGTTGCTACTAGAGACCGTGTGTACCTCCGCATCCCCACGGTTGCCACAGGAAGGAAGTTTGTTAGTGGGAAGGGAAGGGATAGAAAGTTACATAGATCTGGATTCACATTGGTAAGTGATGTGAGCTATGCAACCCTTGATATGATTTAGTCTTCCGCCAGCCGGCTGTCGGAAGAATACAATAATTTTATTGTATGTTTGTGTATTAAATTTAATTATATACCGGGTATGAATAATTTTTAAACCACGCTTATGACGGATCAACTCGTAATAACGCACGTTTTTTTTTTTTTTACTTATTCGTTTATTTGGAAGGCTCGGGCGCCACGTGGGCATAACGGAGCCAAATCTATTTTGGTTTTACAATTCTACAACTTTACATTCTAATAAACAATTTCATATAACACTATTTTCTATCTCTGACTAATCTGATATGTCGGACTTTGAACCGATTGAAGATAGTCGTGATGCGCTTCTCTGTTTTTTATCTTTGTAAGATGATATGCTCCTAGACGCTTTTACCTCCAAATCTCGCTTCTTCTGCTTTTCCGTCTCGTCTTCTACGCTTATCGCCGCAATCCCATCGTATTGAGCATAGAGCTTGCCATTCGATCTCCACATTCTTATTGGCACTTGCTCAGGCTTGGGCCCCGGTGCTGACTCCTGTTCTCTCATTTCCACATTTTCTTCACGAGTTTCGATGTCTTCCGCATTTGGAACCTTGTTATTCCGGAGCTCCGCCACCTTATCGTTTTGCACCGATGCCACCTCTTTCACTACTCCTGCATACGTAACCGATGGTACAACATCCACGACCTCAACCGAACGTTGATTCCTTTTCTTCGGACAGACGTTCATCTGATGCCCCGTCTGGTTACAGATGAAACACTTGTCTTTGTTTCCGGAGTAGAAAACATTCCCTCTCCAATTGAGGAAATGCAACGCTGACGGTATTTCCGATTTAACATCCATATACACTAGCGTGGTTCAAAAAATCGTTTTTGCTCCACACCGCTTATTCGATTCCTAACCAGATTATATGCCTTCTCACAAAATTTGAGCTCATTTGGTTGAAAATTGAGACTGCACAAGCCCGTCAAAGTTTGTATGGGAATTACTATGGGAAAACGATGTTTTTCATTCAATCAACCGTAGCATTTCCCCAAGTGCCTTAGTGGGTTAGTCGACCCTTGGTAATCCTAGGCTACTCTATCAGCTACAACTTTGCCGAAGACCGTATTCAAATCGGACGCCTCATTAATTAGTTACCGATTTTTATCCAGAATCGAAATCTTTACTCATGATGGTTAAACTATTCGGTGGGCATCACTGCATTCTGCAGTGGAACATAGTAGCCATGATTTCAGTGTGCTATCTTTGGCGCCATATGCAGCAATGTTGCCTGCTGGGAAGCTGGAGGATCATAGCTAAAGTTTGCCCAGTTGGATACAAATCTATAACTAATTAATGAGGCGTCCGATTTGAATGCGGTCTTCGGCAAAGTTGTAGCATATAGAGTAGCCTAGGAGTACCAAGGGTCGACTAATCCAACAGGGCACTTGTGGAAATGCTACGGTCGATTGAATGAAAAACATCGTTTTCCCATAGTAATTCCCATACAAACTTTGACGGGCTTGTGCAGTCTCAATTTTCAACCAAATGAGCTCAAATTTTGTGAGAAGGCATATAATCTGGTTAGGAATCGAATAAGCGGTGTGGAGCAAAAACGATTTTTTGAACCACGCTAATATACACGCCGCGAACGCCGTTGAAAATATCCAACTCGGTATCCGCCGGGAATTTCTCCCGTATCACTCTTTTGACTTTTCCGTACTTCCCTAGCACCAGCGATATCTCTTTATCGGGTACCTCCGGTGGCAGTTCACACACACGAACGTACTGATAATTACCTTCCGCATCTGATATTTGCACAACCACTATCGTCCCGTTTGCATAATGGAAACGAAGTGGTTGTGCATTGTTCTCCAATGCTGCCCTGAATGCCTGTTGATTTTTTAGCTTGAGATACACGCTGTGGTCCTCTGCTCGCCGGTACAGGGTATCCATGTCGCTGATGCTGACATCCAAACTCTTCACGAATTTCGCGATCTCGTCATAGGAAGGCCGCACAGAACCCGTAGGAAATGAAAACTTGACAGTGTTCTTCACTTCAACCATCTCACTTTCTGCAAAATGCTTTTCGAGTCCAGCAAGTAGCGATAAGCCGAAACAACACACAGTGACCGTGAGAGAATATTCTGCAACCGTTCTCGTCGGCAGATGAAAACAGACTGACGCACGTTTTATCTTATCGTTTCTCAGTCAGAAAATAAACTGTATGCAATTCCGTTTAGTGTTACTGCCAATGCTGAAAAACCGAAACCCGCGCCGTAGCTTTACGAGAAAACTGGACAACTAAACAAATAAAATCGTTGCACTTGAGTTTCACCTATGTTTTTGTATTACTTTTTTTTCGCGTTCCCGTGTTATAAGATTGCGGATAATAAAACCGTTGTACATATTTATTTTCCGCGAATGTTCGCAACGCGTAATATAAGTTGAAGGTGTGATGAACAAAAATACATTATCGTAAATGTTCGAAAAAGAAACCGAAATTATGGAACTCGGCACGAATAAATCAACGCGGAAAACGTGGTCTACTTGTCACTGTATCGTACGGTAATCTTGACCTTTCTAAAGAAAGGGATACTTCGCCGTTTTGATCGCTGATTGCCTGTTTGTAAATCTGAAATAGAAAAAAGTATTAAATTGTGATACGTTCTCCACTGTTATATTTTTGAAAATTGTTATTTATATATATAGGTTAAATTTACCTCTATCCCTCTGAAACAAACGATATATTAGCAGTGAAAAATAAATAGAATTAAAAAATAAATAAATAATGTAAAAAAGTACACCAAATCTTGATCCTGGAATGTTCCTGCCTTTAAATAAACCGGGCTGGAAAATAGCAAGATCAAAACTTGAAATCGTAGATCTTACACCGTAACGCACCATTCCAAGGTGATCTACCCACGTTACTCTACTGAGGTACTAGTCCAGACAATGCTGAAATTCATCTATGATTAATTTTAAATTTTGTTCTGCATAAGCTTAACGTGCGATTACAAGTTGATTGTATAACTCCAGCAATCTAGACAAGAGAATGGTCACCACAACATGCTTCTAATGGCTTTACAAATGACACTTACCATCGCCATTTCTTAATAAGTTCGTACTGCGGTAGAAGAAAATTTAACATCATCAATATTGAGACTTTGATAACCTTTCAACTGATAACAACTCAAATTCATGACGTTATGTAAAAAAAAAATAGAAATAGCTAGCTAGAAGTAGAGAAAACGAGTTTTTACAATGCAAATTTCTAGGTCTAGGCTTCGTTGGCCCTTGAGCAATTTCACATCCTGTGCCGCGCATTCATATCTCATGCCATAAAGAAGGATCCGTTCGTGCTGATGAGCTAGCAGATATCTCGTCTGAGCGTAGCCCTGCAATTTGTGTAAACAGCTATGATGTCCACCAGGACCGGGAGAGTAAACAGCGCGATCCACCAGAACCAAGATCCTGACTGTTTCGGTTATCCGTTTCCAGCCCTGAGATTCCGTTCCTCACCAGAATCACCGCTCCTACTCTTCGGGTGGCTTCCGGCGAGACTCGATTCGCTCCAAATTCACTCTAACAATAGTGTAGTTTTCGTGGAACAATGTGTTGTTGACCAGCAGATGGAACGGCAGTTGCATTCATCAACTTGAGTGCATTACAGGTGGCTATTGTAGACTTATTTGATGATTAGTTCACTGTGGACGAGAAATTGCATTACCTTCGTCTATCAATTTCAGAAATTGGGGAATCAGCTCGCTAGCAAAGCACATAAACTCTTCAACGGAGAACAATTTTAGGGATCCAGGCTGAGTTTCCCTGGACGACTTGAGCGTACGAAACGTTCGTTTTTGTTATACTTCGTAGTATGTAGTTGACTGATGTCGCCAGTAGCTCCTCTGAAGCAGATACAAGTACTGTGGAACCATAAGGAGGTTGTTTCCAACGGTCTTTTTCTGTACTTCAACTCCTGAAAATGCTTGAGCCTAGTGGGACAGTCCTTGTAACGTGTGGTTCTAGCTGTAATTTGTACAGCCGATTAGCTAACGTTCTTCGTTGAGTTGCTCTGTCCTGGGAAACTGCATTCCGAATTTCCGAAGTCTAGTAAAGTTCACCAGCTAATTTTGCTGGTTTTTGCTATGCTGAATGCATCCAACAATAGTGGTCATCACGTTCAAATGTGTGCGTGTCTCTTTTGTAGATGTAGTTGTGAAACTTGGAAACAAGTACACTCTTACTCCGGTTATTTAGCCGTTTTACCCAAATCAATTGGGTAATATTTGCAAATACAATCTGATTAACCTTTTAATTGGAGTGCATTTTTGTGCATGGAACAATTCACGCTTGTGTTCGTGTGTTGAAATGTCACTTATTTCTATACAAATTATTTAATCAACTCACTTGATCGTTAATTTATTCAGTCAACCACTTATTCTAATAATTACGTCACTTAAAAACAAGCTCACACACACTCACCAAATCACCGACACACTGACTCAGCAAGTCACTTGTTCCTCACTTACCAAATTACTAACTCATCAACTCACATCAACCAGTTTACTCACTGTTTCAGTTGGTGACTGGATGAGTTCGAAAATTAACTAAGTGGGTGAATTTGTTTGTAGGTGAGTAAGGTTGAGGTAATTTAGATAATAATGGATTAAAATAGTGAAGTCGTTTGTTGGTGCTTAAGTGAGACGCAAAACTAATTTGTTAAGAAAGAAGTGGAATGATGAGGAATTTAGTCAGTAAAGACGTGAGTTTAGGAATTTGTCAAGCGAGTACCTAAAATGATGAATGAGTTATTAAATGAACGGCATGATTGATGTGTCACTCATATAGAAACGCACCTGCTGTTCAGTTCACATACTAACGAAGCGACTTACCTACCAACCGGCTCACTGACGCGTCTAAACCAGCAACTCACTTACGAACTGACTCATTTATTTACAAAATCACTCACTCATAAACTCACAATTCACTAATTACTTCAAGTGCGGGTAGAGGAAAATAGCTCAATAATAGCATAATTTGATATTGAGATCAAAATGTGATATTTCATTGATATAAGAGATAAAAGATCTAAAAATAATAACTGAAAATTACTCCTGGAACATCATCATTAGATCATATTAAGATCTTTAAAGATCTAACTAATTGCAGCAAGCTATTCATTTGATCTTGATATATCAAATTTTGATATTGTTCAGATATTCTAGGAACATTTCTCAGATATCTTTTACCCCTTATATCAATCAAATCAATATCACGTTTTGATCGTCTGTACTTCACCTCTACACGGGTCAAATGAGTAAGTCAATTTGCGTTCCTGGAGAGTTACTTTATTTATTTATCAACTAACTTCCTCATCAACTCACTTTCAACAATCAACATATTCATTCACCTTCTCACGTCCTCACTAACAAACGACAGCACTATTTCACTTCATCACCATTTAATTTTCCCCCAAACTCACTAACCAACCAACTCAGTGAGTGAGTTAGTGGGTAAATTAGTTGGCGATGAAGTGACATAGTGAGGTCGTTTGTAAATAAGAACGTGAGACCTTAAGAAGGTAAGTGTTTTAGGAAGGTGGTGAATTCATCATGAAGAAATCAGCAAATGAATGAATTTTGGCAACTGATAAGCGAGTGCCTAAGGTGATGAGTGAATTATTTAAGGCTCAAATATGAATCGAATATTATTCGAAACTTAATAGTCACTTTTCTCCAGAATGACGAAAAAGTGAACAAAACCACCGTGTTCGATTGTCACAAACAACAAACAATCGGACATTCTTATTTTCTTCGATTTGTGGATCAAATTGGGGAAAAGTGCTTTTTAGTTCTGGAACATTTCCTATTCTCTATTGAGCCTTAACGGTAGGGTGAGTAAATAGAAAAAGTTTTTGAACGTTGAATAAGTAAATCTAGTAATGTCAATTAATTAATTTCTGCTCAATTTTGCTCAAGTCACTCGGTCAGAATTCTGACAGCTAAATAGTTGGTCTATATAACAACGCATCCATATTTTTTTCTTATTTTCGCTCTGTTACACTTGAAACCTTTTGGAATTCTCCGGTAAAAATATGTATTTTAGTCAAAGTACTAACTATGGTCGTTAAGTTTCATCAAGTGCATATGTGGTAGGAAGAATTCACGAAACTGTGTTTTCGTGAACTTCGAAAAAGTTGTTGATCACGAAACAATTTCTGTTCAGGTGAAACATCAGAGGATGCAAAGAGATACCGAAGATGACCAAAGAGAAATTGCAGAAGGATTTCAGGGGGTCCTCAGGAACGTTTCAGGGGGTTCCAAAGGATTTGAGGAGGTATCAGGTGGTTTAAGGGTCGATTAAGGGAGTCTCAGAGTCTTCTCTTGGGATTTCAGGAGTTCCATAGGCCTGCAGTGGGCCTCAGGGGTGTTTCAAGGGTCTCAAGAGTGTTCCAGAGGGCCACGGGGATGCTTCAAGGGGGCTCCGGGTGGTTCCAGTGGGTCTCAATAGCATTTTAGGGAGTCAGGGAATTTCAAGAGGGTTTCAGAGGTCTCAGGAGCTTTTCAGTGGGTCCCAGGGGTATCATGGGAGTTACAGGGGGTCTCATGGGCATTTCAGGGTGCGTCAGGGGCTTTTCGAGTAGTCCCAGGGAGTTTCAGGTTTCACAGGAACTTTAGGGGGTCCAAAGAGCGTTTCAGGGGATCCCAGGCAGTTTCAAAAGAGTACCAAGGAAGCTTAAGGGTTATCTATGGAGTATCAGGAAAGCCCAGGTGCTTTCAAGGAAATTCCAAGGGAACCGAGGGGTTCTTTGGGGGCATCCATACAGGGGGCGTTCGAAAAATCTTATTTTTAGCGTGACGTACTAAATGTATGCCCCCTTTAAGGCTCAAATGAGAACCGCATATTATCCAAAACTGAAAAAGCACTTTTCTCCAGAATGACGAAAAAGCGAACAAATCCAGCTTGTCCGATTGCCATTATTGACTAAATAAACAATTGGACATTCTAGGGTCTCCAGTTAGCCTAGTGGTTAAGGCTATGGATCGCCAATCCGGAGATGGCGGTTCGATTCCCTTTCCGTTTGGAAAAAAAACTCTCGACTTTCTGGGCAAAGTGTATCATTGTGCTTGCTTCACAATATACAAATTCATGCAATGGCAGGCAAAGAAAGCCCTTCAATTATTAACTGTGGAAGTGCTCAAACTAAGTTGAAGCAGGCAAAGTCGCGATCGGGATGTAGAGCCATAAAGAAGAAGAAGAAAACATTCTTTAAAACAATCTTATTTTTTTCGACTTGTGGATCGTTTTGGGGAAAGTGCTTTTTTTGTTTTGGAACATTTTCCATTCTCAATTGAGCCTTAAGGGGTTTCGTGGGCTTTTCAAGGGGGTCCTAGGGGGTCTCTGGATTGGTTTAAGGGGTTTCCGGCGTGTTTTAGTGGGTCTCAGGTGTGTTCCAAAGGGCCCCAAGGGGCTTTAGGGGGTTGCAGAGGGTCTCGGAGGTGCTTTAAGGGATCTCAGGGGCGTTTCAAGGGTACTAATAGGGGTTTTTCAGGTGGGTTTTAGAGGTTTTCTGGGATACTTTATGTTAAGTATTGATACGTTCCCGAAATCTCAGTAATCCCTTTGAATTACCCCTGAACGCCCTTAAAATGTTCCCGAAGCCTTAAAATTTTTTAATCCTTTGCAACACTTTGAAACACCCCTGACATCCATTGAAACGCCCTCAAAAGGCTCCTGAGGCCCCTCTAGAAAAACCCTTGAAACTTCTTGAAACGCCCCTGAAACTACAATAATTCCAGTTAACGTCCTTGAGATCTCCGGCACCCATTTGTAGTGCCCATAAAACTCGTTTAAATAACCTTAAACGGTTCCTGGAACCCCCCTGAAACGCCCCTGAACCTCTTCAATCCCGTTGAAACTGAAATCCCAGCAATAAATTTGAAATGCCACAGAAATTTCTTGGGACGCCTTTAATAGGCTCTAGGAACCCCTCGGAAACCCTCGAAGCGCCTCTGAAATGCTTTCAAACAACCCTAAAACCTGTTAGAAAACCCATAAAATTTTCCTCAAACTTCCTGAAACTCTATGAAATGCATTGAAATACACCTGAAACTTGCCCTTTAAAGGCTCCTGTGACCCTCCCTGAGCAACTCTGAAAACTATCGGAAACGGCCTTAAAATCCTCCTGAAACTTCAAAAACAACCCCCTACAATGCCCCTGAAGCCCTTTTGCACCCCTTATTTCGGGCTGTCGAGGAGCTTGACCCCAAATCAAATGCCCAAAAGCAAGACCTGATCTGGCAAATTAAGTCTCACTCACTCATTTGAATGTCAGCGATGTCAAGTCGCAAAAAATCATCGACCAACGCATTCACTCCTTTGACTTTTGTGACTTTTTTGACAGTGAATTCGTGCATTGGACCATGTTGAGTGACTGTATGGCTCACTGAACGTGACTCGAACAATTTGCAAACCATGGAACCGGAAAGAAGTTGGAAAAAGTGAAGTGAGTTTCAAAAATAACCAGCCTCTATCAATGCATGTGATACAAAAGAAAGCTTTAAGCCTTAATCACCGAAAGATATTCAGGTAATGAAATCAGATTGTGTTTACTGATTCACGTTACTAAACTGAATACTCGCGATGAGAAGGTACTCAATGAATGGGCTATGCCAAAAGCTCCCACAAATCGGTTCATTATTCTAGGTTCATTATTACTACATTCATCCTGGAGAGTGCTCAACTATTTCGACAGCTCTTCGCTAGGCACTTTGTGACTACGATACTATATATTCTTCATTTTCTCCGCTTTGGTTTTGCCTGTAACGGTTACCTTTCAAAAAGGGCCCATATAGCCGAGGCGGTAAACGCACGGGTATTCAGCATGACCATGCTGAGGGTGACGGGTTCGATTCCCGGTCAGTCCAGGATCTTTTCGTAATGGAAATTTCCTTGACTTCCTTGGGCATAGAGTATCTTCGTGCCTGCCACACGATATACACATGCAAAATGGTCATTGGCAGAGGAAGCTCTCAGTTAATAACTGTGGAAGTGCTCATTGAACACTAAGCTGAGAAGCAGGCTTTGTCCCAGTGAGGACGTTACGCCAAGAAGAGGAGAGAGAGAGGAGAGGAGGTTACCTTTCAACCGACAAAACCAGAGAGAATTAAAAAAGGTTCTTACATGCACAAGCAACTTGCTGAGAGCAATGTTTGACAGCTGCAAATTTGCTTTCCATTTTTTGTGAGCGTTATTATCCACGGTGGCATAAAAGTGCTTTTTGGGCTTATAGAGCTATTACTCGGCCAATATAGAGCATATCAGCTCTACAATGGCATTGTATTAGCATACAAGGTAAGTAAATAATAGTAGCATGTAATTAAAACTCCAACTGAGATTTATACTCAACAATACTGATCCTAGGCACTCAGATTGAGTAGTGATTCATTGTGCCATCATTTGTTGTTCATCGCTCGATGTTTAATGACGTAACAGAAGCAAATTCTTAGAAGCAGACTCGCTATAGGAGAGCGTGAGGGTAATGCAATAATTAAGTGAGTGTTTCCCATGCCTGACATTGTCTTGCTCTCTTGTTTTACTCTGCATTACTTCTGGTGTAATTGTAACTTATTCTCGATTTACTTTCCAACGGCATAATCTTAATCACTCCCCAGTCTCCACTCACTCTTGACTGACTTTCGATTCATTCACGACAGAATAGCCCATAGATTCATTCTTGATTCACTCTCAAGTAACTCACACTCTACTGGTCTTTCATGTACTTTAGTCCATCTCTTTACGCACTCACTCTCAGCTTACTTTAAACTTACAATCAATAAATTTGCATCTCAGTCTCTGCTCAATTCTTGGTTCATTTTCAAGAGCGACTTACGACAAATTTCATTGGTTCATTCGTGCAATTTTCTAGACTTACTCAAACTTAACATGCTTTCGTTAAGCCGTTCGACTCAGTCTCAATGTACGTTCATTTATGCCTTCAATCCTTGAATGACGAAGCAATGGAATTATTCTATCAATTCTCTACTCACTTTTGACTAACTATCAACTCGCTCTTGCTCTTCTGTCTTGACTGATTCTTGCTTCTAATAACATACCAATTACACAGCGTAACAAAAATTAACTATTGGTCTGTCTCAAGAGCAAACTAATGTGTCTCTGACAGATTTTGGGCCACTGAATCCGAATCCGGGCTCAGATTTGCTCCAGCACGTCACAATTTTGAGCTATACCTCGATTTATAGGACAAAATATGCGATCTTTGGCTTTTTAGATTACAAGCCGTTAAGCATAAAAATATATTTTTTTAAGCAATCAAAATGTTCAAATGAAATCTAAATTAACGACTCATGCAAAATATTTCGGTTTACCAAATCGAATTTGATAGTTTTAAGCGATTTATGTTAGGTAAAACGAAATATTTTGCAATTGACCATTTTATCTTTTGATTGCTTAAGAAAAATATTTCCATGCTTAACGGCTTGCAGTCAAAAAAGCCCAAGATCGCATATGTTGCCCTATAAATTGAGGTATAGCTCAAAATTGTGACGTGCTGGAGCAAATCTGAGCCAACATTCGGATTCAGCGGCCCAAAATCTGTCAGAGACACATAAGTTTGCTCTTGAGACAAAACTATGTTGGCATCTTTTTGTTATCCAATAGGAATTAAGCGTATTAGAATTGTTATTAGATTTAGTGTTAAGTTTTGCGTCGAGTGAGACAATTCGTTAGAGATTAAGAAACTATCATGTAAGTTATTTATAGGAAAAATGAAGTGTAAAATACTAAAAATATATTCTATTCAATATAGCATTGAAGCTGCCGTAAAATACGCTGCTCTCAGTATGTCGTTTCACTAATCCGGAAGAAACTCGCGCCAACAGATTGATTGATTTGTCTTTATTGAAGAGACTTTCAGCCCTTGACTGGTTCGTCTCTATATTTTTCCTTCTTTTGTCCAGATTTTATACCGTACAAGCCTCCATTATATATGGTTATCAAAGCTTATGCACAAAACCGCCGCAAAATACACAACACAACTGTTCTACATCTATGGTTGGTTATAATTGTACGGTAGACGGTGGTAAACAAGTACATAGAAACGAAAGCCAGAAAGATATTTATAGATAGATAGATAGCTAGGCTAGGCTAGCCTAGACCAAGCTAGATAGTTAGATAGATAGACAGATAGAGATATACAAAACAGTTGGTAGGTAGTGCCCCAAAACAACAGTAGAATCTTTGATGTGATGCTAGCTGAATTATTCGTGCTCCTTTGAGCGTTTTCCCTAATTGATTTGCACAATTTACGATGCACACACCGTCATCGTCGTCGTCGCTTGCTGAATGTCCTGAATTTTCATTTGTATGTGTGTTTGTGTGTGCGAGTGTGAGTGTGCGTGCGGGCAAGGTTGAATAATTCAACTAGCAGCAACCACCAGGAAGCAGAAAGGCACCACCGACCGACCGACTACAAGCAAGTTTACGGAGAAATGACTAAAACGAAATATGCACTGGTTTTATTCGGAAAATTTACAACCACTTCTCAGAGTCACGAGCTCAAGAGCTTTCCAAAAAATCGAATCGGTATCAGTCGCAAACGCACAACAATTAAGTTAGACTGGAGGAAAATTGGCACAAATTCGGTCAGCCGTCTTTTTACGTTTTCGTTCGGGTTCCGGAAAATAAAACACTCACATTGCATTTCAGCACAAAAAAAAAACGAAAGAAAAAACATGAATACACAGAATCAGTTCACAAACACGATAAACAGAGAGAGACACACAGGTTGATGATGGAGCACGCATGGCACAAGAGAACAAGCATAATAATCACGTTGATAGGTTCCCAAATCATATTTACGTTTTAGTCATTTAATAGGGGTTTTTTTTTTCGAGGAGAGGGTGGAAAACGGGAAAAAAACTAAGGGAATTGAGGGGGAGGACGAAATGAACAGGAACTGAAAGAGACACTATATTCAACCAATCTAATGACAGCTAAAAACTCCGGACTAATTAGAGTACAGATTAGTGTGCGGGGAAGGGGATAAGCAAAATTGGTGTACCATATAATTAACTATTGAAGCCGTTTTTTGGTGTGTTTCGGATTGGAACTATCCTTCGTGGGGAGGCTGATATTCGCATACTGAAATGAAGCTATGAAATCGGATGTATTTTTGCGAACCAAATTTGGTTTGCTCTCAATGATAACTTATTTACTAATGAAGTAATATATTACGTAACACTGTAGAATGCGAGTAAAGTATAAAATAAGGTGATTCTATGGGGAGCGGACCTGGTATGATGGTTAGAACACTTGACTATCACGCCGAGGACCTGGGATCGAATCCCACTCCCGACAAACTCACAAAATGTGAGTTCTTCCTTCGGAAGGGAAGTAAAGCGTGGGTCCCGAGATGAAGTAGCCTAAGGCTAAAAATCTCGCTAATACAGATAAACAAACAAGGTGGTTCAAAAAATCGTTTTTGCTTCACACCACTCATTCGATTCATTATCAGATTCTATGCCTTCACCCGAAATTTGAGCTGATTTAGTTGAAAATTGAAAGTGCACAAGTCCTACAAAGTTTGTTTGGGAATTACTATGGGAAAATTAAGTTTTTCATTCACTTGACCGTAGCATTTCCGAGTTGTGTTAGTTGACCTTTGGTACTCCTAGGCTACTATATCAGCTACAAGTTTACCGAAGATCACATTCAAATCGGACGCTTCAGGTATGTGGCAGGGGTTTTCAGATTGTGCACCACGACGCACTTGATGCACCTCAAAACCATGACAAATGCACTGTGGCACTTGAACAATTTTGACTTCACTTTCGAATTCATTATTTGTGTGATGAAAAATCAGACGAATTAATGTGAACAAGGGTGACCCACTGCAAACATATTGGAAGATGCTACAAGGGACCGAAAGAAAAAAAAATGCAGAATGAAACAGATGATCGCCGAAGATATTTTGCATAAAAGAGCACTGCAATATTCAACTGTAAAAGTCACGTGAAATTCATGGCGTTTGGTAAAACTTTTCACAGGTATTCACGGAGAATGATGGAAAAACTACTCAAAGTTTTCGATTAAAAGATGACGTTTTTCCTTGCAAGAACTCGGCAATGTATCTTCAAGAACACATTGAAAACTTGTAATTAAAAGGCACAGAAGGGCTAACTAACAATTTAAGAGATGAATCTGCAAAAAATCGCATTCTGATTAGATTTGAACCCACAACACCGTATTCTCTAGACCGGCACTTAAACCAATTAAGCCATACAACCGTTTCGAAAAGTTATGGATTTGCGAAAAAGAGAGTCTTTGTAAAGCCTCGTGGCCGTGGGGCTAGCGTCATCAAGCGTATAACCGTACCATGCCATGGTGGTTTAGGGTTCGACTCTCGCTTCGAGTGATGAAACTTTTCGCAAGAATGCTTCTTCCTTGTATCCACTGGTGCTCGGAATGTGTGTCGTGTCCGTTGGCTAGTGTCATGGTGTCTTTCATGGTGTGAGTTCGGAGTCAGTTTGACTTTCTATTCCGCAGAATCGTTATGTGGCTTAGTTGGTTAAAACGCCGGTCTAGCTAAAACGGAGCCGTGGGTTCGAATCTCACCAGAACGCGATTTTTTTTACAAATTTATCACATTTTTTTAATTACCAACATTCTGTTCAATTGCAAATTCTCAGTATATTTCAGACATTGCCAGTAAAAGACAACATCCTCCTCTCCTCTTCTTGGCGTAACGTCCTCACTGGGACAAAGCCTGCTTCTCAGCTTAGTGTTCTATGAGCACTTCCACAGTTATTAACTGAGAGCTTCCTCTGCCAATGACCATTTTGCATGTGTATATCGTGTGGCAGGCACGAAGATACTCTATGCCCAAGGAAGTCAAGGAAATTTCCTTTACGAAAAGATCCTGGACCGACCGGGAATCGAACCCGTCACCCTCAGCATGGTCATGCTGAATACCCGTGCGTTTACCGCCTCGGCTATATGGGCCCTTCAAAAAGACAACATATACCACTCAATAACGTCGCAATCCAACTTGTAGAGATTTGCTAGAAGCTCTCTTTCTACAAGTAGAGACAATTTTTGCGACTTCTCAAGGACTTCTTAATGAAATTTCTTTTGCCATTTACTCTCATGTTTCTTCTTAAATTCAGTAAGGAGCTTATGTTGTAATTCCCTCAGGAGACCTGACTTCTATAGCTCCTAGATGAGTTTCTTCTAAGATGCATATATGTATAATGCATAATATAAAATAATGTTTGTGTAATAAGGGCTGAAAGTCTCTATAATAAAGATAAAAGACACGGACACCGTCTTCAGCCAGAGGCTGTACAGACTGAATGAAACTAAACATTAAACAAGGGACACACGGAGCATGCACCAGTGGATACGGAGAAGAAACTATTCTCACGAAAAGTTTCATCGCCCGGAGCGGGAATCGAACCCTCACCCCATAGCATGGTGCGATTAGAAGCTTGGTGACCCTAACCGCACGGCTACGAGGCTCCACAGATAAATCAATCAATTGTATTTAATCCCTAAAGATAGATCCAAGCTTTTTTTTTTGGGTTTTCGAAAAAGATTATTGCAAAAATTGTTCCTAACTTCCTGAATTCTTGAGATTTCTATAAGTAATCTCGTAGAATTGTTGTTTCCTTAGAAATTGTTCAAGGATTTGCCCCTTCCAGGAAGTCCTTTGGAAAATTAGATACCTTTAGTGAATAAATTTCTTTTGAGATGTAAATTCCTAAGCTTACTATAAGTAAGCTCGTAAGATTGTCGTTTGTTCAGAAGTTCTTCGAAGATTTCCTCCGGAAAATCAGATACCTTTAGTAAATAAATTTCATGTGATTTTTCTATGTAATATCTTGGAATTATCTCAGAAAAACTTAGAGGTTTCCTCAAACGGCTCTTTCTAGAATCCCTCCCAAGAATGTTTCTGGAGCTCCTCTCCAATTACTTACTTACGATTCACCTTCTTTTCACTTGAAGCTCGATGAGAAATGTTTGTATGGATACCCATAAGATTCCCTGGCAGTTCTGAAGCTCCTTTTGGGATTTCTTTGTAAGTTAGTTCTGAAATTGTCCGAGATGTCCCATTTTCAATTTCTTGTGGAGATTCTATGGGGATTTCTCTAGGAGTTCTACCCGGATTTGATACTTTCTAAGCCATTAATTATAAGTTTTACTCAAGACATTTGCTTGAAATTACTACAGAAGCTTCTTCTGAGCTATACCCAGCTATTCTTTCTGATATTCCTCCAAGAGTTCCTGTGGTGTTTTCTTCAGGGGACAGCCCGTAAATTCTAGATTCTTCCAGGAGTTCCCGCTGAGGATCTTCCAGAAATTCTTCTTAAGTTTCCTCCAATTTTTACTGGAGGTTCTTATGAAATTCTTCTAAGAGTTCTTTCTGCCGAGTTTTCCAGGTACATCTAGGATTTTTTTTTAATTCCTCTAACATTTTCTTTTGGTGTTTTATCGAATTCAAGCAGGAGTTTTCTTTTCCTGTGAGAGTTTCTTCGGAAAATCACCCATGACTTCATTCTTGAATGCCTACAAAAGCTTCTTCTACATTCTCTCCAGAGTAATCTCCAGATTTTATCTAAGATTTTTTCTGGGATGTCTTCTAAAAATCCTCTAAGAGTTCCATCTGAGAGTCTCCAAGAGTTCTTTCTGAAAGTCCTCCAGAAGATCCTTTTGGAAATCGTGCATGAATTTCTTCTAAAAACCCTTCATAAATTTCTTGTGGGATTCCTTCACTAGGGTCTTTTGGAAGAAGTTGTTTCTAGGATTCCAGAAGGATTTTTTTTTAATTCCTGTAGGAGTTCCTTCTTAAATTTATCCATGACTTCTTTCTTGGATTTTTCCAAGAGCTTCTGCTAAATTCTACCCAGAATTGAAATTTCTCCAGGATTTTTTACTGGAATTTCTTCTAAAAACCTTCAAGAAGTCTCTCAGTGTTCCTTCTGAAATCCTCCAGAAGTTCATTCAGGGAGTTCTCCTGGAGTTACATATGGCAACGTTCCAGGAGCTCTTTCTGGGAATAATCCAGGAATTTATTCTGAAAACTCTCCAGGAATTTCTTGTGCGATTCCTTTATAAGATTTTTTAGGAACCATCCAGGAGTTTTTCTAGGAAACCTTCTAAGGTCTAAGTTTGTTTTGGAATTATCCGAAATGTTTCTTTTCAAATTACTCGTGGGGTTTCTACGAAGAATTCTTAAGAAATGAGTTATGCGTTTGACCCAAGCAATTCTTCCAAAGGCTTCACCCAGATGTACCTTCTAAATTTCTTCGAAGATCTCATCCGGCGCTTTCTTCAGTAGATCCCCCAAAAATGTCTTCTGAGTTTTTCCAGGAATTCTTCTTGACATTCGTCTAAACTATTCTAGGCATCCAACAGTTTTCTTCTGAGATTTTTCAAGGAGTTCCTTCCGGTATTTTCTTGGTAATTCTTCTGGTATGTTTCACAGAATTTCTCTACGGTTTGTCGTCTGGGATTTCTGCAGGAATTTTGTCTAGCATTTTAAAAAGTTTTTTTAGATTCCTGTAGCAGTTCCTTCTGAAATTCATATATGACTTCATTCTTGAATTCCTCCAAGAGCTTCTGCGGAAATTTCTCCAGAATAGTCTTTGTAATTTTTTCGTAATTTCTTTTAGAAACCCTTCGGTGGAACTCCCGTCTCAATAAGTTGCTTCTGAAAATCCTCTAGAAGTTCCTACAGGGAATTCTCCTGTAGTTCCTGCTCGGATTCTTCCAGGAGTTTCTCCTAGGGGTCATCTTGGAATTTCTGCAGAAAATCCTCCAGAAGCATCTTCTGAAAATCATCCAGGATTTCCGTGTGAAATTCCTTCAGAAATATATTTTGGAAGGTATAGTTTCATGACGAAGTTTTTGCATTAGAATTCCAAAAGGCGTTCTGAAATTTATCCATGACATCATTATCGGATTCTATCAAGAGATTCTGCTGAATTCTCTACAGAATTGTCCTAAAAATTTACCTAGATATACTTACTAGGGTTTTTCTAAAAAAAAATAGGAATTCCTTCTGTGAGTTCTTGGGGGTTCCTTTTGAAACCTCCAGGAAGTCCTTCTGGGAGTCTCTGGGAGTTTCTTCTGAAATCCTCCAAAACATTCAAGAGTTCTCCTGCAGTACCTTCTGGGAATCTTTCAGAACCTCTGTCTGGAAATCATCCAGGAATTTCGTCTGAAAATACTCCTAAGTAGCTTCTGCAAATCCTCCAAAAGTGTCTTCTGAAAATAATTCAGAAATTCCTTGTGGGATTCTTTCACATTTTCTTTATTTTAAAATCATGCATGAGTTCTTCTTGGAAACCTGTGAATTTCCACAAGTTCCCTGTGAGCATTCTATAGGAGTTCCTTGAGGGAATCTTTCAGAAGTTTCTTCTGAAAATCCACCGAAACTTTGTTCAAGGACTTCTTCAGGGGTTCTTTCTGGAAATCTTTCTAAAAACTTTTCGAGAGTTGCTTGTACGTATCCTTAACTAGCTTGTCTGGGAAACCTGTAAGCCTTTACAAGTATCCTCTATATGAGTTCGTTGTAGGAATCCTTCAGGAGTTCTTTTTGGTATTTTTTCCAAAATATCTTCTTTGGACTAACACAAAAAAAGAAACGAAAAACAAAAAGTTTGATAAACCAAGAAGTCTTCGAATAAGCGAGTGGTCAATGGAAAAAAAAATAAATGGTGTAAGCTGATCCAATTCAGCAACGATTTTCTTAAAAATTGGAATAGGAATCAGGTCTACTTTTCAAAAATGGTTGAAACGTGGAATTCGAAGAGTGTAAGCCTGAAATAATTTAGAGGTGGCGTAAGCGCCTCAAAGTTGAATTTTCAAGTAATAAAATGATAAATTTGCTACTGATTTTCATTTTTTTTGTGAATCTCTTTAAATTTATGTCACATAAACATGAAGAATACATTTTTGCCAAATATACGCAAAATATGATATAAGATTTCTTTTATTTATTTTTCTTCTTTTTACTAAAACTACTAACTTTTGTTATTGCGTTGCATTGCGTTGCGTTGCGTGGTAATAAACCTACTAACTTTTGTTATTATTGATATATTCCAAATGTTTTTGCGTGCTTTTGCCGATATTTTTGTTGCCTAAGAAAGTTTTAAACAAACTGTACCTTTAGAAAATTGTTTCAACATAAATAAATGTAAAACAAACGTCTGAAAACAGATATAGGGAAAATGAGAAATTCAATAGATTTTTGATTCTTTTATGCATAAAAAGTTGCTCGTTTCGATTCTTGGAGTATTCTGATATCAAAAATATGTTCATGTTTAAAAAGAAAAAAAATACATATTTTTACATATATTTTTTTTAAGTCTGGTTAGTATCTGGTTTTGAAAAAAAAATCTGCCAGTTTATTCAGGCAACAAATTATTATATCTGCAAAAGCACACTTTAATATTGGAAATATGTCCAGCACTAAAAAAATTGTCATAAAGGGTGGTACGGTCAAATTTTGGTCATACATTTTTTTATAACTTTAGACTGCGTACACCAAAAACGCTGATTTTTGGACCAGTAATGGTACATTGTATGCAGTTTATACCATAAAATATTCATCAAAATCGGTTTAGTATTTGCGGAGATATTGTTGATTCCCGAGATCTACAATTTTAAAGTTTTGTACAAGGAGGATTTAAAAATAAGAACACATTTTTACTGTTTTATTTAAATAACCAGAAAAAGTTAACCGATTTCAATGAAAATTTTTCTGTTCGTAAAGTATGCATATCAAAATGTTGTGTAAAAATTTCATTCAATTTTATCTATTTTATGGTATAAGCTACATATAATTTACCATTACTGGTCCAAAAATAAGCTGTTTTGGTGTACGAAATCTAAAGTCATAAAAAAATGGTGTGACTAAATTTTGACCGTACCACACTTTACTCTATTTTTTTTTTGTAAAAAGAAAAAAATCCTGAAAACACACATATTTTATGTTATTTTACAAACAAGTGTTCCACTTTATTTTTAATCAATTTGAAAGAGATTCATAAGAAAGATTTAATGTCAGTTGAAAATTGAAAAATTTGTGACACTTAAAGTGAGAACATCTTTTTATTATTCGAAAACTGAAATTTGCGGCGATTGCACCACCTCTTAACTTCAATATTTTTGGCTCAAATTCGGAGTTTTGTATTGTAATGTATTGATTCCAGGTTTCAACAACTTTTTGAACAACAGGTCTCGACCTCGACGATATTCATGAAATAATGTTAAGAATACAGAAGAAATCGGCAACTTGTTTGTATCTGTATAATTCCTTAAAAGTTATATGTATGCGAAAACAAAATTCCACTAAATTATAAGCTACGCCAGGAAAATGTAAGCCAACCAATACTTTAAAATTACGGAAAAAACTATAAAAAATTGAGAAAAAAAAACTTTAGGTTTCAGTATATTTAAAGAGCCATTACATGTTTTTTTTTATTTCAAAAATTCAAAATTGTGGTTTTGTCATGAAGCGGAGCTTTAACTGTTTGGTTGTAACATTAGTTTTCAGCCATAAGAAAGCTGAATATGTAACTTGAGATCTTAGGGACGTTATTCATTCCAGATAGCTTCATAAGATTTCTACTTAGCCTTCAATTGAATTCAAGTTTCCCAGCTATTCCTTTGCTGAGTTAATAAAGGTGGAATATAATAAAATTTAAATATCTAGCGTTTTGTTCAACCATTTTTAATTTTTTCCATAATTTAAGAGCTGTATATAATACCATTCGATCATCTGAATGCAGGTTTTACGTCAGATTAATGAAATTCAATATATTGGCGAGTTTTGGTGACGATCTACTTAATTTTTAGCAAAATTTCCAAAAATATATGAAGTATTGTATTTTTTTTTTCAATAAGAAAAATACAATTTAAAAATTCTTTCTCAACGTTTATTTACAGTTACAAATTCAGCTCAATCGGTGCACCAGCTTTGTTTTCTTACTTATCCTCTTAAACAAACACGAGAAAGAGAAGGATAAAAAGGGTGCACTATCACCCCCTTTCATCCCACTCTTTCTCGTGTTTTTTATGGAGGATGAGTGAAAAAAAGGAAAAAGCTAGATTCGCCTATGTGAACCTTGTGCTGAAGTTCAAAGATGTCCGCCAAAATGGCGGCCATTTGTCTTACACAAATTTTCTCTGGCACAAATCTGGACACTCTTCAAAAGAGTTGGTCTTTAAATGTTACTAGTTGTTTGCTCACTTGCAGTGAACACCAAGTATTAGCAATTTCAGACCAACTCGTTTGACAAATCTTCGGATTTGTGTTCGAGAAAATGCGAGGCAAAATACATGGTTAAAAAGTAGAAGCTGATGACTTTCACCTTGAAGTGTTCGAAACAGTAGACGTTAAAAAATTTTCACAAGAACGCCAAACTTTTGGAATTTCTGGTTTATGATACACACGGTTTATTCTGACCAACTTTAGAGTCCACCATTGTTGAATACTGTCCGATAAAGTACCAACCCGATTTCATAGCTTGTAACAAATGCCTATAACGAGCACTCCACCACCGATAATAGTTCCAATCCTGAGAAAATAAAGCATGCTTACATATTGTATACGTTAAGCGAATTGCATCACGCATGAACCAAACCACTATGCGTAAATCCTGACGAACACACGAACAAACTAAGGAAAACCGCGCCTGCTGCGTTCAGCGCTGCGTGAGGGGTGCGTTTAGTGGTGCGCGCTTTATACTGTTCTCTACAACACTACCGTGCAAAGTCACAGACTACTCTCATCGGGAAAGTTTTCCATAATTTTCTTAAACATTTTAAATCACCGCCGCGCGATTCAATTCCGTACGATGGCCGTTCGGCATCGGTCCAATCATCATCATCATCATAACGCTAATTGTCCCTTTTAATCCAAATTCGATTTTTCTAATTGTTGTTTTCGTTTTTGCTACCCGCCCTCGCTGCCACCGGTGATGGCGACGGCGACCTACCAATCGCGTACCGAACGAACGAACAGTCGGAAGCTAACTCCTGTATTGTGGTGGTGGGGTGGGAGAAGATTGTGGCCGAAGGGTGATAGGGCTGGGATGGGATGGGGCTGGGCCTGGGGAACGGCAAATGGGAACGTTTTAATTTCGCTTGATTCGCGTTTGGAAACTGTGTCACGTGATTGCTCGTTTCGTTCGGTTTCGTCGGTCCGCTTGATGCTTGTTTGGCTATTTTGCGCTTGCTGCTGCACAGTCTCGAGGATGTCTGATTATTGATTTTCGGTTTATTTTTTTTTTTTTTGTTACTCATAATAATGATAAAGAAATGAAACGGGGAAACAATGTGTAGAGATGGAAAAATGGTAAATGGAACTGGCTTGATAACAAGAAAGAACTGAAACTCTAATGGAAATGAATATGAATTCGAAGGAAGGAAAGGAAAAATGAGTCATACGGTCATTCCAACTCTGCTACACGAGTATAAAAGCTGAACCAGAGTGTGTAATAGATAATACTTGATATAATTACTAGTAACGGCAATAAACAGAAAACAAACAAAAATACTTTATGATGCTGCATTATTCATCGGAACAAAGACGTGTGTGTGCGGCTGTCCAGTTTTTGGCAATTTTCCCCTATTTTCCTACTGTATGAAGGCACAGTTTGCATGTTGACTACAGAATTTTTCGAATCTGATTGCCTCTTAACTTTTGAACTCTTGCTCTCGTATCGTGAACTCTCTCAGATTAGAAACATTTTTTTCCTGTATTTTCCTCCAGTGACAGAAGTTTTCGTTTTGTGCAACAATACCATTCAAGTGTACAAGTGGCCGAAATACAGAAGAAAAGGGAAGTGGAAAATTTGTTCTTGCACTCTCTTGGAAAAAATACGGAACTATATGTAAGTCAAAAAGTATAAAAAACGGAAAATCGTTTGGCTCTCTACATAAAAACGTATGGCAAACTCGCTATTATATGCACAGAAAAAAAAAGTGGAAGGCAGTCGGGCGAACCCATCCCAACGAACTCTCGGGTAGAGTAGTGTTACAGATTCTGGCTCTCTGGATATAGATTCCGGTGCACCACACATTCACTCACTCGCTCGCGCTATGCTCGGGATATGTATGTACTTGTTTTGCGATTTGCGATTATACTGCTCTACAGGACACGACGGGCACCGCCGTCAGAGGCAATGGCAAGGCAAATGGGGCAAAGGCGGCGCGCTTTATCTCACACGCTCCATAATTGAATTAGTGTGCCGAAAGATGATATCTCGGGGAGCAGCCTCGGAGCTGCTGCCTGCTTTTCCCGGATTTTGTTTGCTCTTCTTTTTGTTTGTTTTCCTTTATCGTTGTTTTTTTACTTAAAATGACACCAAAAATAATATATAGAAACAGAGACAAGAACTGAAACACACGTAAATTAAATTTTTAAAATGTAAGACAGGGTGACAACCTAAATTAGATTCGTTTCCAGTCGGTTTGTTTTATTTTTGTCGCTGCTGTTTGCTGTGGCTGATGCTGTTGCTACTGTTGTTTCTGGTTCTTTGTGTTTGCTATGAGGAAGATGATTTAGATTTCTTTACTGGGGCACAATGGCAGACAATGGACATTTGGATTCGTTTTCCCAGAGGATGAAATCGAAAAACAGAATTTCCTTGATTCACGATCTTCCAATTTGAGGAGGGATAAATGACACTTCTCAGATCCTTCCGACCCCTACAAAATACGGATTTGGCAATGATAGATTTATAAGTTCTAAAATTTTAGCATTGTTTCCCCATAGAGACTGAGTCTGCTGTTCAGCTTATTGATCTATTTTCCCTTTTGTGATTATCAACTGAGAAATTTCTCTGTCAATACCCAAAGACAGTGGAGCTATTTCCAACTTGAAGAGATCTTCAATCGAACAAGGACTTAAGTCCTTGGCTAAGGACATCTTTGATGATTATAATATCGAGGGTCCCTCTAATAACCATGCTAACGAATATTTTCAGAAGCTAAATATAACTTCGGTTCGGAAACTCCAACAAATGGCTATCATCGATCAGTACATATCGGCCTAATTATCTTACCGCAAACTGTCACCCCCCTTTCATCGACAAAACAAAGAAGACAATCGTCACCAGCACCCTCCACATATATAACCATCTTATAGCAGAGCATGCACGTATTCCCCTCTCCTCGGCTCTCGTGCCCTTCGGCAACAATAACACCCCAACCGAAAAGGAACCCACAACGACAACGCAGCCTATAAAAGGACCTGTTGTTGGGCGGCGTCGGCGACGGCGGAACGATT
The DNA here is from genome assembly GCF_035046485.1 of Aedes albopictus. Classification (NCBI taxonomy): domain Eukaryota; kingdom Metazoa; phylum Arthropoda; class Insecta; order Diptera; family Culicidae; genus Aedes; species Aedes albopictus. The sequence goes on along the minus strand of NC_085136.1, from coordinate 325,770,873 downwards.
AGATAACCTGCATATTAAATTTCGAAGCAAACAATAATGAGACTCTCATTTCCGGCAGCTGCTGTTCTACCATCACCCCCTCCCGCAACTCAAACAAACCTATCGGCGGCCTTTGGCGCACGTTCCGTACATGTTTAGCGGAATTTATTGACCAGAAGAGAAAGTAGCAGCAAGACCAGCACCAGCAGAAACATTGGCTGGTTGGTTGATCAAATAGAAGAAAATGTGACTATGGCTTTTCCAGTGTTTGTTCTGTCGCGCGCGCATTTGACAAACATCGACACGACCATCGAAGGACGTTCAAGCGAAGGATCGAAAAACGACAGAGAGAAGAAGCGTTGGACGTACGCGGGCGGTTGTTTAGGCAGTCTAATAACCGATCGTCGAAAAGGCTAGATCATTTGGAAATGGTAACCACATTTGTAATCAAATATAACTTTTTGTTGGGCTGAGACACTAGTAGAAAGTTACGCGACCTTACAAGCAGAAGAAAACTCATGAAAACCCTTGGTTGATTACTGTATGCTGCGTAGTTTGCCAAATGAACCGTGGTCTTCAAATTTGGTTTAGAAGGTATAAATTCGCAGGAAAGTTTGAAATTGTGCGTATGGAAGCACTCCCATGTAACTTATTGATATCTAATTTGTTTTGTGAAGGTTTTCAAAACCTAATATCTTTTATTCTGATTTTATGATAGTTCTAAGAACCTCTTCTAGTGCATTTGAGTGCAAAATGTTACTTGGATATCCTGTATCATCTTAAGTGAACTATAGAGTACGGCTGAGCATCACAGAAGGAATTTCGATGAATTCAATTAGGCATTCCTGAAAGAATTTCTGTAGTAGTCCTCATTTAGTAAGTTTGACTATTGTATTGTTCAGAGGACAAATTCCAAGAATTACTACTTGAGGAATCTCTGAAGAAATTTCAGGAAAAAATAAGTAATTCGTAAAAGAATCCTGGAGAAATTTATAAAGTAATCCATGAAAGACTATCTGATTTTTTCCCGGTGGTAAAAAAGCCACATGGACTGCCTAGAGGAGTATCTGAAGAAATCCCTGGAAAATACCTTCCGCAGATCATTCTGTTGGAATTCCACGAAGGATGTCTTAAAAATTTTCTGGAGGGTTTTCTGAGATAAACCGTGGATAAATTTTGAAATGTATCCATTAGCGTGGCTCAAAATACCACATGTTAAAAAGTTCAATGGACCCCCTTCTCATTTCGTTCTATATGACGCCACGGTGCTCTGGTCAAATTTACAGCTCAATTCGCTTACATTTGGGCGGTGCTAAACTCATTTGAAGTTTGTATGGGAGTTTATATAGGTAAACATCGCCTTTTGCATTTTTCACATGAGGGGCACTATTTTTACTTAAAACTCATAACCGATTCAATAGAACTATAGTCTTATATGTACCGAAAAACTCTATCAAAGGCCGCAAAGTCATCCGAAACTTGTAAGAAAGTAATTACATGCAGACCATCTGGTGGTGCTTAACATTTAACATGTAAAGGAATAACAATAGCAATAATATCTCATTGAATAGGCTCGTACTGTCTAGGCTATAGCTTTCTTCGCAAGTGTCTGCACGTTGCGGTCTTCAACAAAGTTTTTCGGCATATTTCTATAGGATCGATTACGTGGTTTAAAAAAAATTAGAGCCTCTAATGAGAAAAATGCAAAAATCGATATTTTCCCATAAAAACTTCAAACGAGTCCAAATGTTAACGGATTGAGCTGATATTTTTACCAGAGATTATCGTGGCGTCATATAGACACTTAGATTTGTTTACAGTATACTGTAATTTTTTACCGAAATCTCAACAGCTGAACGTTCGGTAATCCGTTCGGTAATCGAAAAGATTACTGAACGTCCGATTATTTAGATTTTTGACGAGCTGTCAAAAATTACCGAATTTCTCCGGAATGTTGAGTTGTGGATTACCGTAGAATTTCGGTAGTTCTTTATTTTCTTTTGTAGGTTTACAGTATTTCGGTACATTATTTAATTGAAAAATCGGACACAGTTAAGGTTTTCTTAATTTATTGGGCAGATTTTTTTACAACGTAGTAAAGTTACATACTTTCCGGAACATATTTGCTTGGACATTGATAGATTGCTTGAGGGTTCCTTCAGCTAGTCAAGTTTTCGTGTTAATGGAGCGCAGGAGGACCTGGAACGTCATGTTGTTTATTTCTGTGCACAATTATTGAAATTATTGTATGAATACTCACGATATTGCCACTGAGACACAGATAGATTCTGCTACAACCAATTGCTTCAGTTTTATTGGGTCACTTCAGATTCTTTTAGCAAATAACACCAAATCAACATCTCTAGCCATGTTAACTGGAGTGGGAAACAAATCAACAATGTGACCACTTTGACACAAGCAAACAGTTTACCGGATTTCGGTCATAAAGCGTGGAATGTACAAAATTGTTCGGTACTTTTTTACAGGGTACGGTAATATCTCCATTTCACAGAGCGTACTGTAATAAATTTGACAGATGATGACTAATTCACAATTCTATCGGTAAGAAAATTACCGAACTCTTGTAAAACGGACGATAAATACCGGAATACGGTTGTTTTTTTCTCTTTACCGAATTTTTCCTGTAAAATAATTACCGAACAGCGAAATTGAAACTGAGTGTGTACAATGAAATGTAGAGGAGGCTCATCGAACTTTTGTACATGTGGTTTTTCCATACAAGCTTGAGCCACCCTAGTATCCGTGTAAGAACACATATTATCAATCCAGTCGAAACACGTAATTTGGTGCGAGCGAACTTCGATAGTTCTCCAAATCCATACGTTGGACCTAACTTCGCAAGTAGTGCGCTGATTGATTTATCTTTATTTGAGAGACTTTCAGCCCTTGGCTGGTTCGTCTCTAAGTAGTGCGCTATGTAGATCGCCAGGTCCGCTAAACTGCGCATCAATTCCGAAGTTAGGTCTGATGCAAGAATTTGGAGAAAAATCGAAGTTCGCCCGCACCAAATTCCGCGTTTCGACTTGATTAATATTATTCTTACAAATGGAACCCTGGAGAAACCTCTAAATGGATTCTTACAATAATTTCATAAGAAATTCCTTAAGAAATTTCTGATGATGTATTTGGAGGAACTTCTGAAGAAGTTCTAGAAGAGGAATTATTGGGAGAATCTTGAGGAACATTTCCTGGATGATTTCCAGAAAAAAAATCCTGGAGAATCCCTAGGTAATATTCGAAGAAATTATTGAAAGAAGTTCTGAATGATTCCATGACGGAATTTCTAAATCAACCCCAGCAGGAACACTTGCACAAATTCTTTAAAAGATACTTGTAGGAGTTCGCGGAAGAAACTCTTAAGAATTTCTAAACAAATTCTGGAAAAAAAAATTTAAAAAAATCTCCTAGAACTTTTGACGGAATCTGTAGAGGAGCTTCAGGAAAATACATGGATGTACACTTGGAATTTCGGGAAGAATTTTGAAAAAAAAAAAACGCTGATGGAACTTTTATAGCCGACTCAAGCGAAATCACTGAAGGCATTCTTGCAAGTGTATCTGAACGATTTCTTGCTAGAATCTTTGGAGGAAATCTTGCAAGTTTTTTTTTGCAGGAGCGTCTGGAGGAAGATGAATTGCTGGAATAATTCCTGGAGGAATTACTAGAAAAATCTACTGAGAAACTTCTAGAGGAATTTCTGAAAAACTCTCAAAAATAATCCCTCGAGAAATCTCGAAAAAAATCATGGGATAAATGTCTAAAGAAATTTCTGGAAGAATCCCATAAGGATTCTCAAGAAAAATCGCTGAAGGGATCCTGCACAAATCTCTGGAAGAATCCCGAAAGGAATCTATGGAGAAGTTCTAGGAAATATTCCTAAAGAAAACTTTGGAAAACTCAATTATGGATTGCCAAAATAAATCCTAGGGAATTCTAGGTGAAATCCCAGGTAGAATTCCTTAAGACATTCCTGAATCGCTTATAGCCCCTGAAAGAACTGCGGGAGCAATCTCGGGAGGAATTATTGAAAGATTCCCGGAAGAAATCTCTGAAGAAATCTCGGGCTCTGGTGAAGAGTCTCAGGAGAAATCTCTTAAGGAATCCCTGAGAGAATCTCGGGAGGAGGCCATGAAGAAATCCTGAAAAAAGTCAATGAGAAATGCCCGGAAAGAATCCCTACAAAAATATCTAAAAGAATTCAGGAGAAATCTCTTAATGAATCTGGAGAAGCATTATTTAAAGAATCCCGAAAGCACTCCAGCAAAGAAATTTCGGGAGGAATAACTAAAAGATTCCCTTAAGGAAATTCCGATAGAAACTCAGCAAGAACGCAGAAAGAATCCTGGAAGAATCCTTGAAGAAAATTCTTGGGGCATACTGGAAGGAGTCTCCGAAAGAATCCCGGAAAGTATACCGAGATCAATCGTATACATATTGTGAATACCAGGAGAAATCCTATTCTGTAGAATTCCTATCCTATAGTATTCCTGGAGGAATCCGTGAAAGAAGAACACTTGAAAAAATTCCAGCATGAATCCTGAATTGACGAAAACGACTTCTCCGGGAGGCCAAACAGACTGGAAGGTCGGACTGATCAGGTATCAGAAAGTCGGCTGGTCGGACTGATGGTGAACGAAGTAAATGCTGGCAGGTGGAACCGCGAACATCAGGGCCAGCCTAGGCGGCAGTGTTACGATAAACGAAGACACGTTAGAGGTGATGAAAGATATCATCTATCTCGGATCCATGTTGTGAGAATGCCGGACAACAACCGTGCAAAGCTGCAGTCATGCTGATCGCAACAGATACGGATGGTACTAGAAGAGGGCGATGCGCAAGTTGAACGGACAAGGTGCAGAAAGATCTGGCAAATGTGAGATGCAGCCGCGGATGGAGGACTGGGTTTGGGCAGATAAGGATATTTATCCCATGAATTCAATTGCTGATTGGTTTTGTTTGATCTTTATTGGGGTTTTAATGAGCAATAACCAAAACTCACAGTTTCATAAAAGACAATTACACCGTATTCGGCCAGAGGCCGCACAGACTGAACATTAGCAACATTAGACAACGGACAACACAATAACACCCAGTAGTTCAGTGGAGGATTTTGACGAAAAGTTTTCCCCGACTGAAGCGGGAATCGAACCCACACTCCGAGGCTAACGAGACACCTAAGCGACTGACGCCGCTAATCGTTCGGCCACGAAGATCACTAACTACTTTTATGAAAACCATTGATGAATTTTTTTAAAATATACTTGAAGATATCCATAAAGACAGATTTTAAGAATAAACAAAACTCCTCAATATGTAATCGTTCTGGCATTCATTTTTACCACAATAAAACTGTTCAAACTCTAAGCAGATGGAGATCTGTTCGATTAGTAACGACATCTGTTGATGGAGGAACAGAAACTATGACACTGCTAGGTTTATTGTGGTCATCATAAAAGTAAACTTTCGTTTTATTTTCACTTATTATGGTCGTCGCCATACTGAAGAATTTGATAATGTGAATGAAAAATAATATTTTTTTTTCTCAAATTTGCAATGAATCGATAATTTGCCGTCATTTCCATAGCATGCATAAACTCTCTCAGCTGCGTTTTCTTAAAATTCGAGATAGTTTTATCAAATTAATAAATTGCTTTATTTCATTCCAATATGATAATATTTACCATTTTTGAAGCGCAAACCCGATAAGGTACACCGGGGTAATTTGAAACGGGTGGGGCAAGATGAAACACGAAGTTTTGAAATAGATTTCAATACAATTTGGAAATTTGTCCTTCGCTAAAAGATTGTTTGAATCAAAAACTATGTGTTATGGCGATCAAACTGTTTATCATCATTAGAAAACATCATGTTGACCCGCTGTTTCATCTTGCCCCACCCGTTTCAACTTGCCCCGGGGTACCTTAGTCACGGCAAAATTGAAGGCACATAAGCCTAGGAACATAATAACTACTAAAATATTACTTTGAAATAATCGCTTTCTACTAGCGAATGATGTCTCCTCCTGAATTTTACGTGTGTCTTTGCTTCGGCAAGACATATACTAAAATTGGAACGATACCGAGAAGATTAGCATGGCCCCTGCGCAAAGATGACACGCAAAATTGTGAACCGTTCCACATTTTTATCTGTTTGAGAAAAAACCAGCGCAAGTATGTGAGCCCTGCAGGAGAGTGAAAAACATTCACCATATTTTAGTAAGCTGTCCACAATTCACTACACAAAGACAGGAAGTTGATCTCTCTGATAACTTAAAGGAAATTTTGAAAAATGATTAAGAATCTGAAGAAAAAACAATTAGCTATCTAAGAAAAATAGGAATGTATAAATTGATATGAAATCAATCACCATTGCTATAATGTAACAGCAAAAATATGTAACAGGGAACAAGGAATAAAGTATCAGAGACGAATGCCTCAGAGGTAAAGTCTCTCTATTAAAAAAATACGTGCTATTCAAGAAGCTTCTCTGCATCTTCTGCTGTTATAGTTTTTGTTGAAAAAAACAACAACAATCACCATAGCTTCTCTTCAAGTATGGAAAAAAATCAACTGGGCTTCAAAACAGTTTTATTGCTAAAGAGGTGATCAAGAGTGTTATAAAATTGATCATGAAAACCTCTTATAGAGCAGAACAAAACTTAAAATGTTACTTGGGATATGTTGAAACACAAGAAATGTATCTTTTGTTGTGCTAAGATATTATCAAATCAAATAAATTGCACTACAGCATTATCTAGTGCGTCTCATTATAGATCAGGGTGGTAGGATGGATTTCTGAATATATGTAAGTGTGGCTCTAATTGCAGCTTTTTTTATGAATTTGAAACATCCTTAAAAGTTTGTTAAAGGATGTTTGGAAGTTTGCATCATATATATTCAGTCAGTATAGTATAATTGCACAAGCCATTTTACCAAAAGTCCTGAAGAAAATCGTCACCTGAATTCTGGAGAATCTCTAAAGTTCTGTGGAATAGAGAGTCAAAAAGTTCCTGTTGTTTTTTTTTTTGTTATTTTACCGGAAATATTCGAAAATATTTCGAAGAATTTTCCACAGAGTTATTTAAAGAATTTCAGGAATTCCAATCGAAATTCCGTAGAATTTTTGGGATTCTAGTGTTTAACTTTTCGTAGTAAACCAAACAACTATTAAAATCAAATCTCACAGCTGATGATTAAGCATTTTTATAAAGATACTATGTAAATAATATTGACCTCATTATTTTATAGAGTTTCAGTTCGAATTTCTTTGGAAAATATATGGTTGAGCTCTTTAGAAATTTTCTTCTTGAATTGAGGATTTAATTTATGGTAAACGCCAGACAAATCCATGTATTGCTTGAGGAAATCGCAGAAGAAATTTGTAGAAAAAATCTAACAAATCATGAGAGAATTAAAAAAGTTTTAAAAACATTTTTAAAAGCGACTCAAAATATGTTCTGGATCTCTGCGGAAGGTTTTCTGAAAAATTGGCAGGAACTCATCAGGACCTGCCTATAAACTACGTAGACTCGAAAAGAGGAGGACAATCTGGCTAACATCTACGCTCCATACAAATTTTCAAAAATTTGTATGGACAAAAGTCTACGAGGGGAAGGGGGTCTGAAAATATCTTCATTTTTGAGTGTACAATTAACCTCAGTTAAAATACACAGAAATAGAAATCAGAAAACATATTTTTAACTATTTTGGTTCCGCTATAAACGATTCCACTAAAAATGTCACTGCAGAATTTACATTGCCTAATAAATTTCAGCGTTTTGCGTCCTACAGTTTTCCGCCACCTAAAAAGTAACACTTTTTTTATTAGCTAAAGGAGCAATAATTTCCAAATCGGATTCCATACACATTAAAGGGAACAATCAAGGTTTAATCTTCTGATTTATTTACTAGTGGACAATGTGTTTTTATTATTCAATAAATACTTTTAAACAAAATTAGAAAAAAAAATATTTTTTTTTTAAATTGCTAACATAAATTGCTTTAGGATCTGCATTCACGTGATTTTGGGAGGTACAAAGCTATTTTGTGCATATTTTGTGAGTATGTCGGTGGTGAAATTCTGACGAAATTCCATTAAAAAAAGTGAAGAAATTCCAACAGATCTCTAGAGAATTTTAAAAGTTTTTCAAACGATGCAATTTGTAAATCTTTCTGAACCTCTGCCAAAGATTTCCTAGAAATTTGACAGGATTTCATCGTGGACTTCCGATGAAACTTCTTCAGCAGTTTATAACAAAGCGTTCACAAAAAATTCATAAAGATTCACCAACTTCTGGTTCCAGGTTTATTCAAGAACTTTTTTTTGCGAATCGATAAAAAAATTTTAAACGAAATTTAAAAAAATGGTTTCCGGAAACAGAGCCACACGAAAGTATGTGTTGGAATGATATGCGGAGTACCCGTCAAATGTAATGACTGGGAAGGAAATTTGCGGACAGAAACACAGTGGGGAAGCCAGTGTGCAAATTACAGAAGGATAACTCTCCCTAACTCGACGTCACGTGTCCTGTTCAACGAACTGAGACCACTTGAGAAGTCATTATTCGGCAAATGCCAATCTGGTATTCATGGGGGCCGATCGATGATGGATCATATGTTCGTCCTGCGAACGATGCTAGGAAAATTGTGGGAATACAACTTGCCAGGGATGACGGATGTATTTTTTTTTTAACCTGCATTACTCTTTCCAAAAATCTGTATCCCATACAAAGTTTAGGAGAAAGATCTGTATCCAATACAAAAACAAAATGGCTCTTCTAACTAAACAATCTGTATTTCATATAAAGCAAAATCTGTACACACCAAAATTTTTGAAATGCTTCCAGCACGCCAAAAATCAGCAAAAGAAATTGCTGAATTTCAGCAACATTTTTGCTGAATTTCAGCACAACTTTGCTGATCAACTGTCAAAATTGCTGGATGGTTCAGCAAGTTGAAAAATAATTGGTGATACTCAGTTATTTGTATTGCTGAATGCAATCAGCACGCCAAAAATCAGCAAAGTTTGCTGATTACCAGCAAAAATATTTTGCAGTGTACGGATGCTTAAAAATCTGTATAATACAGATAAAAAATGTTGTATAATACAGATAAAAAAGCTTGCAGATGCTCCATGTGTTCATTGATTTTAAAGCGGTGTAGGATTCAGTTAAAAGTAACGAGCTTTGACGGATAATGATAGAACATGGTTTTCCAGCAAAACTAATTGGGCTGATACAAACAACGCTAGGTGGATCAAAATCAAGTGTTCTGGTCGTGGATTTCGTGTCTACCTCGTATTGTGTCCTTGGATGGAATGATGCAGAGCGATACGGACGAAAACAGCCTTGACAATAAGCTCGACCAAGTACATGATTGCGGGTAGAAACAGAGACAGGAGTAGTGTTTGTGCTGAGGCAGTGATTTATGCGTCTTAAAAGTCGATAGTGTACCTTAGAACACCGGTGACGTGTGACATGCTGAATTCACGCGAAATGAGACCTCGTAACCCTAAATTTTCAGGGAAATTGAAAAAAAAAATACCGAAAAACCAAGTAAAGCTGCACTGTAGCCACCAAGACAATGGAGTTTGCAAATATGTCAATAGAGTAGTTGTAAAATTTAAAGAAAAAATATTGAAATTTCTCGTTTTTTCGTCCATGCCCGGATGCCAAACATCCGCGAACATGTTATTCATGCTAATATAGTGCCAGCCGTCCAACAAGATCGATGATTTGAGCCAAAAAAATCGAAGTATCCAAAATAATGATGATTATCTTTCCAGCACAATATATCCTGAACACTTGGTTATCTGTAATTTTTTAATGCACATTTGTAAGAAATCTTCGCAAAAGCTCAGCACGAGCATACTGAAACACTCTCCCCTACAATTGGTGGAGGATAATCCAGCCATTGCAATGGCCAAGACAACTAGGCCATAAATAATTGTTTTCTTTTCGAAAGTACTAGCGACCATGCGTCTCCTTTTTGGTTCACCTGATCTCCTCGGTCAGGAAAAGTAAAAAAAAAAATAAAAAAAATCGTTAGTTTTGACATTGTTTTTAGGGAAACAATTATTTTTGAACGAGGGCAGCACCGTCAGTATCTAAGCTTAGTGTTCTAACAGCACTTTCACAGTTATTAATGTGAGCTGCCCAAAGAAAGTCCATTACGAAACGGTTCCAGCATGGTCTTGCTGTATACCAGCACGTTCACCACCTCAACTTAATGGGCGACAACGTGTATGGGTACAAACGTGAATCCCATTTTCAAATGATCCACATTTCCCTTCGATGGCAATCAATTATTACTGCGACTTAGGGTGATTCACTTGTTTCCAATTTTCCTCTGGTTCATATAAATCAGAAGCACGAACATTAACAACAGCAGCAGTAGCAACAGCACCATCAGCAAACGGTATCAGGTGTGGGGAGAAAATATCGTCGGGTTTATGATTTCGTCCGTCCGTCGGTTCGGTGTAAATGACTCTAGGGCACTGAATAAAACCCATCTCGAAGTCGCATTTCTTTCTCTCATTCTCACCAGAGGGTTCCTAAACAAACAGAAAACAACGAAAAAGCGTCGTCGGCAGAGAATGATAATAATGCCCGTGTTGTCGTGCTCTTGTGAGTGGTGAGGAGTTGTTGCCGTTTTCCGATTCGGGTTTTTCGGCCTGATCTTCTACGTGTGTTAGTGTGAGTTGACTGATGTTTTTTTTTATCTGGTCGATTGCTCTGCGGTCTAACTTGTCTACTGGATGTATGCGTGCACGCGCCGGAACCACCCACCGCCACCTTGCGCTGTCTATTATGCTGGGACGTACAACCATCACCACAAAAAAGCCAACTCGCGCGGTTAATCATCGAAAATGTTTAATTACACTAACTGGATGGACGATTCGTTCGAAAGGGACCCTGCGGCCTTCATCGAGACCCGGTCTTGCTGCGCGCGGTGGAATCGTTTAAGAAAATTATCAAACTTTCACGACTCTAGGTTTTTTTTTTCTTTTTGCTTATGGTACAAGGTTTGAAAAAACATACGATACTAAGGTGAGAAAAAGGACGAAAAACTAAACCAAAAGACAAAGAATAGAAACCAAAGCACCAAAAGGAAAACGGAACGGCGGTAGTTGTCGTTGTTTGTTGAGAAAGGAAACCACAAAAAAACAGAAGAACAGAAAAGTAAAAGGAAACGAATACACTTAAAAGTAGTTTGTTATCATTGCTAGAGTAAAATAAAGAAGTAAAAAAATCGTTGCTTACAATTGTCGCTATCTTCATTGGATCGTGACGAGTACTGATCCGATGACGATAACCGTGAATGCCCGTTCATGTTGGGATGAGCCCCCCGACTATGATCACTTTTTAAAACGCTATGAATAGGCATTGGCGCTGGATTCAACTGGCCTATGTACATATCTTCACACTCACTTTCTTTATACTGAAGTGTGTTTAAATGCTTCTGGTATATTACAACGCATCGATGACATCCCTTTCTGCACCGAAGAAGGATCCGACGAAGAGGTTTGTTAAAAGAGAAAGAGAAACATTTGGAGAAAAAAAATAAAAATTAGGACGAAAACGCAGGTAAAAATGCAATGCTGATGGCTAGAACTATAAAGCGATTGATTTCTTTCATTTCTGTGAGGGTCTGAAATATGGATTGCATGATTCGAATACATAAAAGTGAAATGAGATGAGCTTTAGGGTGGGTCACTGCAATTCAGAACAAAAAAATTAACACAACAAATCATATTATACTTTTTCTATAATCTCACTGGTAAAAAAAAATACAAAATGTTTAAAAACTAGCAATAATGTTTGTAATATAAAAGATTTCCAGGATCACAGCATCGAAGAAAATAAAAATAAAAAAACCGGTGATCCAAACATCAGCAATGACTCACCCTAGTGATCATAAAAAAAAACGCAATGAGAAACCAAAAAGGAAACAGAAAAAATAACAGGATTATTTGTGGATAATCAGAAAAATGTGACCAGAGAGACAGAAAGAAGTCGTACGTAGTAGAGCTAGCAGGCAAGTAATGGAACATGGTCATACTTACTCGTTCACTAATAAAAATTTATCTCCATCACTAGCGATACATCTTCCTCTAGTACTTAAAGTTGATCCTTCTATAGTAATTTCCTGTTGTACCCCGGATTGAAACCATCGTCCCTCCCATCGTTTTGGAAAAGTGCACCCCGTGCCGCTCTGTAAAGCTGTAGTGGAAGGAAGATAAGAAGAAGCAGAAAGAAAAAATGACACTTTCATGACGGTGACCATCGAAAGAAAAAAAAATACGATGCTAGTTTAATGCTTTCCGACAACGACGACGACGACGACGACAACGGTTCATTGGCTCACATCTATCTAATCAATTCAATTCCGGTGACAGGCCCGAAAACTTGCACGGTTATCTCTATGCGAAAATATCCTACCAACGCAACTCCTCTCTATCGTCGGCGGCCGCTTCTAAGTTAAGCGAGTGTTTGCCTGGCAGCGCGTAGGAGGCTGAGATGATGACAGTCTATAAAACGTGGTGAAAATGCTAATGAGGGAGGTTTGGTTCTAGAGAGATAGGTAGGCTACATCTTCGAGTTTGTTTCTCGGTGATTGACTTCGCCAATGGTGTTGGGCGTGTCGGAGCGCGTTGAAATGGAAGTGTGAAACAGTAAAATGCAGTGAATGCAGTACACTAAAAGTGCGTCCATTCATAGTTATTTATGCAACGAGTTGCAAAAAGGTGAGCTTTGTTTAACAGCACGAGATGTTCACCGATTTAACACCAGATCCAAAGAGGCTTGCCAGTTTGGATATATACGAAGAGAAAAAAATAAAAATAAAAACAAAAAAATTAAAAAATTTAAAGATAACACAAAAAAATAAATAAAACAAAAAAGAGTGCTGCAAAAAATGGAATATTGCAACGAGTTGCATACAACTTTTTTGTAATTGAATGCACAACTCGTGTTGAAAAAAATATCATTTTGCAACTTGTTGCCTAAATAACTACATATTATGCAACTCTTTTCATAATGCAACTTATTTCAGTTGTATAATAAACCTGTACGGAAAATTCAACAGGTTAGGTTGTTTTTGTATGAGTCGCACGAGATGAAGGTGCCAAATCATAACTGTTGGGTAGTATTCTGGGTAAACCTGAATTCTGAAATTCGGGGGAAGACATTTCTTGGGGTCTGCGCAAATTCCCAATGGAGTTTTGGGAATTATTTTGGGATCCTAGTAAGCTAACGGTTCGTATTTCGTGGCTGGACAACTTCTACTAAATCAAGATTGGGTAATGTGATTGGATCACAAATTGAATTCGAAATGTGAGTAAATGCTGATGGAACTTCCCCAGGAGCTTCTTCTAGTATTCATCCAGGACTTCCTCCAAGAATTCCTTCAGGAATGCCTTCTGGGATTCCGCCAGACTTTCTTCCTGGGACTCCTCTAGAAATTCCTTTCTCAGTATATCCAACAACTTCTTCCAGGATTCCTCAGAGAGCATTTCATGAGATTCTTCGAGATGTTTGTTAAAGGGTTTTTTTGGAAGTTCCCCCTAAGACTCTACCTGAGGTTTCTTCTGAGATTCCTTAAGAGGTTTTATCTAAGATTCCTCCAAGAGTTATTTCCGGGATTCCTCCAGGAGCTTCTTCTGGGATTGCTCTTGAGATTCTTTCCACGATTTCTCCAGAATTTATTCTGGGATTTCTCCAGGAATTCATTTCTGGGATTTCTCCAGGAATTCATTTCTGGGATTCCTCCAGGAATTCATTTCTGAGATTCCTACGGGAGGTCGCAGAAGTTTTTCTGGGATTCTTCAGGGATATATTTCTGAGATTTATCAAAGAGTTTCTTATCAGATTCCTAGAGTGGTTCCTTCCACGATTGATCCAGAAACTTGTTCAGGGATCCCGCCAGAGATTCCTGCCGGCATTTCTCCAAGAATTTCTTCTGGGATTCATTCGATAGTTTCCGGATTTGCTCCCTCCAGGAACTCGTTCAAAGATTCCTACACATATTCCTTTTGAGATTCTCCCAGGAATTACTCTCGAGATTCCTCTATGAATACGTTCCGGGATATCTCTAACAATTAATTTCGCAATTCTTTCAGGAATTCTTCCCGAGATTCGTCCAGGAATTCGTTCCGAGATTCCTCAAGGATTTTTTCTTGAAATTCCTCCAGGAGTGCCCTTCCGGGAAGGTCCTCTTGAGGGAGTCCAAGACAGAACTTCTGGGGAAATCCAAGAAAGAGTTTCTCAAGGAATATAGGAAGTTAGAAGAAGAACTTATTTAGGAATCCCAGAAGGAACTCCTGGTCAATTTCAGAAAACGACAATTCTGGAGGATTGATCGAAGAACCTCTGAGAGGAATCCTAAAAGGAACAACTGGAGAAATCTCAGATGGTGTAATCCTGAAATGGAGGAATCCTGGAAGGAACTTCTCGAAGAATCCTAGAAGAACTCTCAATGGATTCGTTGAAGAAACTTCTAGAGAAATCTCAGAAGGATCTCCTGGAGGAACATCGTAAATAATTTCTGGAAGATTTCTGGAAACGTTGGAGGCATCTTGGAAGAGATTCCTAGAGAAATCGTGGAAGAAATCCCGTTAGAAGTTTCTGGAGCAATTTCACAGAGAACTCTTCGGTAAATTCCAGAAAGAGTCCCTATAGGAATCTATACAGGTTCAGTTGACTCCTGGAAGGATCACTCTTCAGAACTTCTGAGGGAACCCTGGAAACCTCAGGAACAATCTCAGAACGATCTCCCTGGAGATTCCGAGAAGAAACTCCTAAAGCAATGCCAGGAAGTATTCCTGGGAGAATCTGTTGGACTTTTGGAGAACTCCCACAAAGAATATCTGGCCAGGGATTCTTCCAGGAATTTCTTCTGGGATTCCTTCAAAAGTCTGGGTCTCCTCAAGATGGACCTTCAGAGATGCTTCCTAGAGTTTGTTTAGGATTCTTCCAGAAGTTCTCACTGTAATTCAGGGGTTAAGGCGAAACTGGAAGCATTTTCTCATATTTTTTTTCTTTTTGATTTTTTATTAAATAACGAAGCAATATTTTCAAAATCGGTTTTCGTGCACATGTAAAGCATGGATCAAGATATCTCCTAATTTTTTTCCAGGTGGAAACTGTTTTTTGTCTTTGCAAAAACCATTTTTTTTGTGATATTTTGTTTAAAAATGGTTTCTGCAAAAACTAAAAACATTTTCCATCAGGAAAAAAATCAAGAAATACCTTGATCCATACTCTACATGTGCACGAAAACCGATTTTGAAAATATTGCTTCGTAATCAAATAAAAAATCAAAAACCAAAAAGTGAGGAAGTGGATCTAGTTTCGCCTTAAGAGAATCTTTTTAGATTCCTAAATGGATTCCTTCTGGCATTCCACCAAGAGTTTTTTTTTTCTAAAATTCCTGATAACATTAACAGGTTTGTTTGTAATTTTCATGCAGGACTCCCTTAAGGAATTCCTCCATCAATTTCTTAAGGATTTACTTCAGCAGTTTGCAAAGAATTTCATCATTTTTCTGCGTTTCTACCAATAGTTTCTTCTGGAATTATATTCTCAGAACAAACTTCTGAAGTCATTTCAAAAGCAGCTAGAATTTTAGAAGAATCCCAAAGATAATTCTACAGGTACCTGAGAAGAAACTCCTGAACGAATCTCGAAACGAACTACTTAAGGCGAAACTGGAAACATTTCCTCTTTTTTTTTTGCTTTTTGATTTTTTAATAAATAATGAAGCAATATTTTCAAAATCGATTCTTGTACACATGTAGAGTATGGTTCAGGATATCTTCTGAATGTTTTTGTAGTGGAAAATATTTTCCATTTTTGCAGGAACCATTTTTTGGGAAATTTTGTTCAAAAATGATTTCTGTAAAAACGAAAAACCTTGAGCCATACTCTACATGTGTACGAAAACTGATTTTGAAAATATTGCCTCGTTATTAAATAAAAAATCAAAAAGTGAGGAAATGCTTCCAGTTTCACCTTAAGGCATGGTTTCCCAAACTGTGGGTCACAACTCCCCGGGGGGTCACTGGCCATCCAGGGGGTCGCGAGAGACAGACGAATAGTTAACTGTAGCAGACAACAAATGAGAGGATTTCTATGGTTGCGAAAAGTACGTCTGCTGACCAAATGGGGTCGCGCACCTGAAATTTTGGGAACCTATGACTTAAGGGATTTTTTAATGAATCCCTATAGGATTGTCCCGTAATGTATCGGTAGAAATTCCTTGAGGAGTTCTGGAAAAAAAAAATCTGAAGGAATACCGTAAAGGTATTGAAGGGCTACCAAAAAGAACTTATGAAGAAATCCCAAATGGATTATCTGCAGAAAGTTCAAATAAAACACCTGGAAAATCCCTGAGGAACTTTTGACGGAATCCATTACACTAGTTTACAGCATTTTTGAACTCGGTAAGCTGATGATCATTTTTAGTGTAGAATCATGCCCTGAGTTCGAAAACGCGAATGAAAAAAATTACAGTAGAGCAGAAATTTTTTCGATTTTCCATACAAGGGTGATGATTTGAAATCGATTTTTGTTCTATTTTTAAGCAAAGTCGCTCACTTCAAACATCTCATTCTCCGTAATCAATGCTCCGATTGAGCTGAAATTTTTACTGTAACTCGCCTACATATGATATGTCAAATAAACGTCGAGAAAGAATTTTTAAGTTGGTTTTCTCTTATTGAAAAAAATACATTTCTTCAAAAATTTTTCGGAATTTTGCTAAAATTTAAGAAGATTGTCCCTAAAACTCGCCAATATCTTGAATTTTAATCAATCTGACGCAAAACCTGTATTCAGATGATCGAATGGTATTGTATTCAGCTTTTAATTTATGGAAAAAGATTTAAAATTGGTTGAACAAAACGCAATATATTTGAATTTTAGTAAATTACATATTTTGAAAAGTTGCAAAACTCGATATTGAGCTAAAACTCAAAAACTGTTCTACTTAAAATTTTTTGAAGGTTGGTTTCGAAATCAGCACTAAATTGTGCTTCAAAAATTTTGGTCGTTGACAGAAGTTCACGACTTTCGTTTTATTTTGTAAACTTGTGTTATCAACCCCTGAAAGAATTTCATAATTGGCTCCCGGGGGAATTTCAGAACATTCTGCTGGGTAATCATGTTATAAAATTTCTGGAGAAAACAAATCGACAATGATTTTTCATAAGGGCCTAACTGACTTGATCGATTTCTCTTCGTCGACTCTCTCTTTCGCTAATAACTTGATCAAAACAAACAACATCATTATTCTTTTTGTTTCTATAGCAAAATGTAGTCGTCTTCTTTGCATTTCAACCAATATACATTCTGTAATAACACAAAGAGAGCATCGATAAGAGAATTCTAAAATGTCAGTTGATGAATGAAGTATGTCTGGAGGAGTCGTTGACGTTTCGTGACCTTGTTGCTTACGATGCGGACTTATCACAATTTCATCCGCTTTCGAGACTTTGCCAGCTTTCATAGGTGGTTTGATTCAACATTTGGGGTTGCGTAAGAAAGTGTGCTGATCAATGACTTGATGATGGCAAGGTGGCACACCTGCAGAAGGTCCTTCTGGATACCTCCAAGAAATCCTTTGCGGTTTCTCAACAAATTTGTTCTAGGACTTTTACAGGAGTTTCTGCTGGAATTTCCAGCAAGTGCTTGATGAGATTCTTCCTTTAAAGTTCGCTTTGGGGGTTTTCAAGGAGTATCTTCTGAGATTCTTAAAGAGGTTAGGTTCCGTCTGGGATTCCTTCCAGAGTTCTTGCCAGGATATCTCGAGGAATTCACGCAAGATTCTTCCAAAGATCATTTCTGGGATTTCTTAAGGAATACATAGTAAGATTATTTTAGGAGTTCCTAGATTTCTATAAAATTTCTACCGAATTTCCCCTACAAATTATTTCCGAGACTCGTTTGTGAATTCTTTCTAGATTACCCCAGCCGTTTTTCCTGGCATTCCTCCAGTAAATTTAGGGTTCCTTCAAAAGTACCCTCTGGGATCCCTTCTGAGAATGGTTCCATCTGAGATTCCTACGGAAACTGCTTTCAGAATCCCTTCAAAGGTTCCTTCTGGGACTTAAAGAAATTTCTTTCCGGGATTTCTCAATGAAATCCGGGAATTCTCCAAGAACTTAATCCGATATTCTCCCAATAGTTTCTTTTGGAATATCTTTGGAAGTTTTGTTGGATTTCCAGAAAGTATTCCTGGCAATTTCAGCAAATGAGTGTAATCAGTGTCGTACCTTTCAATTCCGCCCTATTTAAATAGGGCGGAATTAAAAGGTACGACACTGATAACACTCATTCGAAGAGGGTATTCTGCTTAGAGGATTCGAAAAGACGGTACAAGATAATTTCAGCAATTTTCACCCAGGATTCCTCTAGGAGTTCTTTCGGGGATTGCTTCAGGAATTCTTTCCAAGATTCCTTAAGAAACTCCTCCAAAACTTCGTCAGGGATTCCTTCCAGGAATTCCTTGCGTTTTTTCAGGGAATTTTTTTTTCCGAGAATTCTTTCTGATACCCCTCCAGGAATCCTTCAAGAATCCTAACGAGAACTTCTTCCAGTACTCCTTCCGGAATTCTTTCAGGAACTACTTCTGGAATTGTTTAAAGATTTCCTTCTGGGATTCTTTTACGGATTCCTCCGCAAACTTCTTCTGGACTTCTATCAGGAATTACTTCTGCAATTTCTTCCGGAACTCTTCCGGACCTTTTGCTGAAATTCTTTTGGGAAATCTTTCCTAGAAGGAATAATACTGGAGAAATCTTGGAAACATTTTCTAGAGAAATCCTGAAAATACTTCCTGGAGGAATCCTGGCAAGACCTTTTGATATCCAGACAGAACATCTTTAGGAATCTTTGAAGAAACTCGTGCTCTTGGAAAAACCCCAGAGGGAACTTCTGAAGGAATCCTAAATAAATCCCCAGAAGAATCTCATCAAAAGCTTCTGGGAATCCCAGAACAAATTTGTAGAGAAACCGCAAAAGATGTCTTGGACAAATCCCGGATGAAATTCCTGTGGAATCCCAGAAGGACCTCCTGGAGGGGTGCCACCATCAAGTCATAAAACAGCACGTACACGTACCCCACATTTTTAATTAAATCAAACTACCCATGAAAAGCTGGCAAAATTTCGAATGCTTACAACATTTTTCAGAATCGTAAGCAACAAGGCCACGAAACGTCAAATATCAAAGACAATCCTTAGTTTAGCAATTACAGCCAAAGTGGGAGTCTTCACTTAGGGTCAATTTCTTCATCTCGACTTAACCGGTAGCTAAGCTTACCCATATAGTTGAACCTGGTTTAACGCTTACGCCAGAGTGGAGAAATCGCCTATTAATCAATCAGTTTCAATCAGATTTATAATACATCTAGTTTTGATTGCATTTTGAATCATAGTTCAATTATTTCATCAACAGAGTTTCTACGGTTAGAGGTAGGTAGGTATATATTGCGATGGCTTTATATGGTTACGCAATCAATATCTCCCAAATTTGGTACAATTATTTTGGACGTAAATATGGATTGAATCACCTTTGTTCAGCGTGTTGATACGATTAAACTATTATTTTTGATACGTTGAACCACTCTAATGAACATATTAGAAAATGGGTGCTAAACTGTATTCTTCAATTAATACCTTTTTCATTCTGCATATTTTCCGATGATGCGACGATATGAAATAATGTAAAAAGTGCACTCCTTCAAATATTCTACAGAAATGAAATTGTGTCACCTCTTCGGCATCCATCCAACCGTCCATCACTGCTGAACTGATGATGTCACCGTACGTACAGATGCGTTATCACCCGTTATCAGCAGAATCAGTCTAGAGGTATATAGTTTCATATGCCGTGAAATTCAGCAACAAAAGTTTCACTGTCTACTCGCCAAGCTGTCGCTGGCTGGTCCCGAGTCAAGGCTACCCCACCGCTTCGCCGACTAGTGCTGCTGCCGTTTGGAACTAATTGAAGTCACACTTTGCATTTAGAACGCGCGATCGATGTATGAGCCAGCGAACGATTGTCACCGCCGTCGTTGTTGTTTGAGGCCGAGCATGTTGTTTATGATAGGTAGGTATGATGTGACCAATTGTCACACCATGGCGGCAGCCCGGAACGGATTGCGCGAAGAACGATAGTGAATGGAACATCAGTCATTGTCGTCGGCCAAAGCAGACAGAGCTCCAGAACATGGTCTCTGTTGTTGGTAATATTATTGGAGCATAATGGTCCAATTTTAATTTTCTCTGTATGATAATTCCATTATGCAGATATTTCTGGACGGGGTGTGCTCTTATTTCACTATCCTATTTCGCTGCGAACCCGGACGGTTTATTGATGGAAGAATGATGATGTATTGGCTATCCCGAGCAGAAAAGAATGAATAACTCTGTATGTCCCCACTGGAACAAAGCGTGCTCAGTGTTCTATGAACACTTCCACGGTTATTAACTGAGAGCTCCCTCTGCCAATGGCCATTTTGAATATTTGTATTGTGTGGCAGGTACAAAGATACTCTCTGCCCAAGCCAGTCAAGGATATTCTATTTACGAAATGTTCCTGGACCGACTAGGAATTGAATGCGTCATCTTCAGTATGAAAGCTGGATATCTACGCCTTAGCAACTGTGGCTATATATGCCCTCAAACTTATAGGTAGTCTTGAAGTAGATCACCCATACAATGCCATCTAACGTTGGGGATGGTCTCTCTCTCTCTCTTCTTGGCGTAACGTCCTCATTGGGACAAAGCCTGCTTCTCAGCTTAGGGTTCTATGAGCACTTCCACAGTTATTAACTGAGAGCTTCCTCTGCCAATGACCATTTTGCATGCGTATATCGTATGGCAGGCACGATGATACTCTATGCCCAAGGAAATCAAGGAAATTTCCTTTACGAAAAGATCCTGGACCGACCGGGAATCGAACCCGTCACCCTCAGCATGGTCATGCTGAATATCCGTGCGTTTACCGCCTCGGCTATATGGGCCCATGATCATAATGGTAGTTAGACTGAATTGGGAGTTCCTCTGAATTCATTTTATCATAATTCGGCCAAACGACCCATTCGGCCAGATGGCATTCGGCCAAACGGCGTTCGGCCAAACGGCGTTCAGCCAAATGGCCGGACATCACATGCAATGCCTCAAGGTCTATTTGCATTAATGGGGCTGTCCATAAACTACGTGGTCATTTTTTTGAGACTTTTCAACCAACCGCCCCCCCCCCCCCCCCGCGTTGTCATTAGTCCATACAAAATGGTCATTGGCCAAACCCCCCCCCCCCCCCCCCTTATAACCACGTGGTTTATGGACAGCCCCTAATAGTGTCTTCGGTAAAGTTGTTCAGAATGCCAAGAACAATCTGAGGATTACCAAATAGTTAGCGATTTCACCGCTTAAAGATGCTAATTGGCAAGTAAAAATTCAAACTACTCTATCTTGAGATTTAAAAGAGATACAAAAGGGTCATCTTCGGCTAAGTTGTCCAAAAGCTCAAGAACACTGTGATTCACCTATTAGTTGCTGATTTCACCATTATGTGAAGTTAGTTGTCAAGCAAAGATTTAAACTTCTTTATCACGGGATCGAAAACAGTTAGAAAGATGTTTCAGCAAACTTCTTGTAAAGGTTAAAGTAATGTGGGGGTTCACCAATTGGGTTCTTTAGGGGTATACGGATTATTTCATAATTGGAATCTCCACCCAAAAATTAGTCGAAATCCAAAATTGCATAATTTTTGGAGTTCGAGAAGTATTTTTAAAATGCATTTAAAGTTTGTATGAGGAGTTTTTTTTTTGTTCGAGCCGAACTGTCATTTTATCGATTGAACTGTCATTCTATACACAGAAAATAAAATTGTTCTGTTAATTTAACCATCAAACCAAAGATATTGGAACTCAATAAAATCACGTTATACTCAGAAAAATTAGCGCTTTCAATATGGCTATAGAAAATAGCAATATATTATTCACTAAACAACCCAATTGGTAGGTGATTTCTTCGCTTGAGATGAAAGTAAGTAGGATCAAGTAAAGTTTAATGCAGATAGAAAAATGTCACCTTCGGTAAGGGGCTGTCCATAAACCACGTGGTCATGAGGGGGGGGGGGTCGGCCAATGACCATTTTGTATGGACAAATAAAAAAATTTGTATGGACTAATGGCCACGCGGGGGGGGGGGTTTGGAAAGTCCCAAAAAAATGGCCACGTGGTTTATGGACAGCCTCTAAAGGTTTTTTTGGAAATCAAGAGTGTTGCGTTTGCATTTATTCGTATTATTTTGTATTACATGTTTCACTCTGGTTCGTGAATATGTCCCTGACTTTTATTTGCATTTGTAGCGGACTGGCAATTTCGGGCAAAGACCCAGCACAAAACACGCGGCCGTCCTCAAACACGGACATTAAATGGCAGACGAGACGGTTTTGTGTTATGGTCCGAATCAAGATGCCCCTTTAATATTAGAAATTCCTAGACCAAACACAAGTTATGACTGCGAACTAAAGATAACTAGCCAGAAAAAAAATACGATTACAGTATTGAATGATGAATCAATAACAATAATGAAACCTCGTCATCCTGGGTTCGCACTTCGCTATCCTTTTTGAGTAACTTAACACAATGTATGTTAAGCGTTGTATGTTATCATTTGTATTCTGCTTTTGCAACGTAGGACATTGTGCATTTATAGGGTTCCAATATAACAAAAAAAATGCAGGACACTACAAATGCATCGTTAACCTCGTTTTGCGACACATTATGAAGAACTATTAGTAGACCCCTACAAATGCACAATACATAAACTAACAACATACAGTACACAGTGTTTTTCTTGGCGAGTTGTCTTTTGTTCGCAGCGTCAGTTGCGTACATAGCACGAGTTTGGTCTAGGAATTTCTAATCCTAAGAGGACACCTCGATTCGGGCCTGAATACAAGACAGCCTGCATTGTGAGGTCCGTGCTAGGAGAGATTAGTGAGCTTGTATTTGATCGTAACTCGAAAAGGCCTGAGCGCTACCAATGCTAATTAAAAGTAGGGACAGATTCACAAGCCAGAGTATGACACAAACAAAATACCACGAATAATTACAAACGTAACAAGAGTCAAAAACAAGTCGTGATTTGGTGTTGTGGAACAGAAGGTACTTGAATTTTTGTTTTCGTTTATTATTCCGTACATAATTCTAAAAAATGTGCAGTATACGTCATTTCATGAATTTGAATTACCTTTAATTCAATTTTCTAAGAGAAATTAAAACATTTGTACTGGAAGTTTAGAACCCAAATATTGAACGCATCCTTAATCCAGCTTACCCTATAATATTGACAAATTCTCACTAATTATTTAACAGTTCCTTCCGGCAGTCGAAATCGTAAATTTTCTGATCCAAATTTGTCAGATTTCCACTTACAAATTCCATGGTAATTTCAGAAGGTTTGGATGGGAATCCTCTTGGTTATATATGGAATGTTTCAGCGCACTTTGAAGGTGTATCAATGCTTCTCAGGGGATTTCAGGAGGCTTACGAAGAGGTTTCCGTGGAATTCAAGGGACTCATAGCGACTTAGAGAGCCTTTAAGAAAGTTGCGGAAAAGTTCCAGAGGCGTTTCAAGACGTTTTAGGGAGCTTAAAGTGATTTAAGGGGGCTTTTAAAGGAGTTATGCGAGGTTTTAGATAGTTTCAGGAGGTTCCAGAAGGATTTGGAAGTGGTTTCCGAAGGTTGCAGAATGGTGTTTAGAGAAGCTTTCAGACATTACAAGGCGTTTTAGGGGGTTTTAGGTGGTTATAATGCGTATCACGAATTTTGGAAGTGGTTTCCGCAGGTTTCTGGACACTTTAAAAACGTTTCAGTGAGGTTTCATGATCAAGGCATTTCAAGACATATCACGGGGATTTTCGGGAGCTTTCAAGTGCATTCCAAAGAGGTTACGAGACGTTCCAAGGCGTTTCAAGTGGATCGGGTAGTTTCCGAACCCTTTTGAATCCTTCTTAAAACCCCTGAAACCTGGAATAATTTAAAACTAACTGGAAACTCCCTGAACGTTTTTAAAAACTCCTGAAATCAACTGAAACTTTCTAAAACCGCCTGATAAGTCCCTGACAAACTCTCAAGTCCCATGGAACCCCCTATAACGCTCATGAAACTCCCAGCGACGTTCCTGAAAACAACTATAACGCCCTTGGAACCCAATTAAAGTCCCTGAAACCCTCTTAAACGGCTCCCTTGGAATGCCCTTGGAGCCCCGTGATATTCCCAGGAACTCTCTTGGACCTGAAATCCCCTAGAGCTCCTGCAATCTTCTGATACCTCTGGATCCCACCAAAAACCTCATTAAGCACCGTGAAGCTGCCTGAAATACCCTGGAACGCACCTAAAACCCTATGTAATCTTATAATCCCTCTAATCCCCAGAAACATCCTGAGATCTTCCGCGACCCCTTGAGCATCCCTGAAACGTATCTGAAAACTTCAAAATGTAAGTGTAGAATTATAAATACCGTTTCCCCTCGTGGGCTTCAACAGCACTTCAAGCAAATCAACGAGGTTTATTTTTAACTTAAACTTTTGCAAACTCTATTGACATGTTTTATTTTGATGATACGTTCCATTTCGCTTCGTTCCATGCGCAGAATTACGATTGAACCATTTTTAGTTTGAACGTTTACAGGTGAAACAATCAGCAGGGGTAAACATTAGATTAAATACACGTTAATAAAAACCAACAAAAAACTCCTAAAGACCCCTGGAAATACCTGTAAATCCCAAATTGCCCATGAAACTCTATGAAATTCCCCTTTAACTTCCTGAAACCCGCTTGAGCACTCCTGGAACGCCCCGGTAACCTTTCTGTAGCAATTTGAAATTCTCTGGATCCTCACTGATACCTCCTAAAACTCTCTGAGACCCTTGGATCACCCCTGTAACGACTCTAACATTCCTGGAACACACATGAAACCCCCTAAAAACACTTGGATCGCTCCTGAAATTCTACTGAACACTTTAGGTTGCCCATCAAACCCCTTGAAACCCCATGAAATCAGCTAAAACCCCCGAAACTCCCTGGAATACCCCTGAAATCCTATGGAACGCCACCGATACGCCCCTGAAACCCTTAACGCCTTCGTCGCTCATTTCCCGTAAACTCATCAAAGCTTCATCTTAGATGAATTCTCCAACTGCTCTGAATACAATTGAATTCCTTTTAGGTAACTTTACCTAGAAAATAATAATTTTAAACAATGTCAAAGTGTGAAAGACATCCTCCCAGTTCTTGTAACAATGGTGCGACTTTGATATTTGAGGTCGGTTTGGCAGCAAAGCCTATTTCGTACAATTAATTTCTTAAACTTAATTTTAGAACTATGAAGTTTTCATGCCATCGGTACAATATTTTTGATAACTTTTTTAAAGAAAAATATGTATTTTTCTGTAACAATATCGTGGCACTCATGAGTGCACAACTTCATCAGCCGATTACATTGAGCGAGAACTATTTAAATATGATTTACAATTAAATTTTCAGATACTGTTCAACAATTGTCAAATTACCGTAAACTGGGGTGTAGTTGATCAGTGGGGTGAACCTGATCACCCACAGATATTGACTTTCAAGGACGTTATCATCCCATTTTAATGTTACGTCATTGGATTAGGAATGATTAAAATATAATTGTTAGTTCTTTGAAAGTCGACATCCGCGAGTAATTGAGTGATCAGGTTCACCCCACTGATCAACTACACCCCAGTTTACGGTACCATAGTTACCGATTTGGCCGCTAGGTGACGCTAAAACTGTTTTTAACTTGACCCCAAACAAGGAAGAAAAGTTCTTCACAAGTTAAATAGCATTATTTTGATTCATCAATTAGTTGGTGAATTAGTCGCTAAGTAGCATTAGTTGTCAAGATTCCCTGCATTCTATCGGAAATTGCAGCAACTCTATCTGGAATAATCCACTGAACATGTTTGAGCAAAAGCAGCCTCGGAATGTAAGCTGTGGTAGGGTTCTAATAATACCCCAGAATTGTTTTCTACGCAGTCAAAATTCGCTTCTAAATCAATAGTGTCCTCTATTGATATCGACGCGTAGCCTAATTTTCGACCCATTGATATATAAAAACAAATCATTATACATTTCACTGTTTCTGACTTCATTAATTTCTTGCTCTTAGTGTGTTTTGAAGACATTTGCGTTTTGCAATGTAAACATTCTTTTCTGCTCGAGTTAGATATATTAAATAATAGTTATGCATGTAAAAAATCAAATATTTACCATCTTGCTTAGCTGCGTCACAGCATTCCGCTATCAAGAGCAAGGCCAAAAAAGTTTGAACAATCAACCTATACAGTAACGTTTTGCTCCTACTACTGCTGCTGCCATAGCAGTATTGTACTGGTGCGCTAACTAAATGATATCCTTTTGTGTGCTGCTGTTGCGATGACGACGACTTGGATGATGATGCAGGAATGTTGTTGAAATAATCACGACAGTTGGAAACGAAAGCTTGCTTGCGCGAAACGTTTAACAGTTTGATCCTTGACTCGACTTGACGCTGAATTTCGCTTGGTTGCCTGAACATGCTGTGCATTTTAGAAATGGGAAAAACCTAAGAGCTGCTCGCAGTGGTTTTTTGTTTTTTTTTTTTTAATATTGTGTCGTGGACTTTGTTTTTTTTGTGTTTACTTGTTTTGTTTTTTTTTTCGTTTAGACTTTTTTTGGATTAGCGGTAGCCAGTTTCCGGCTGCCTTGGTTGTATTCTTGATTTCTTTTAGCTATTAATATCAATTAAATTATTTGTTTAAGTTACTCATATCACCATGTTTTGTGTAGGTATTTCTATGTGTGAGGATTCGATCTGGAAGGAGAGAGATTGAAAAAAAGAGATATTAAAGCAATCAGCTTCAATTATTTCCAATTGTGATGCGATTGTGTCAGGCTTCTTCTTTGGCGTCGTGCTCGCAGTCGCATTCATGGCTCATTTTTCGGTGGACACCGCCACTGCGTCTTGCATGCTATCGAGGGAGTGAGTAATTATGCTGTTGATAGACGACCGAAACATGGATGAAATCAATATTCTCTTCATGCTTGTTTTTTCGTCTCTCTCGCTCAAGGATCGTTATTAAGGACAATTATTCAAAACTTTTTTCCCTTGAATTGACGCACCACCACCGAAAGAAGTGGAATAAACAAGAGATAATAATTATTGATACCAGTCACGAAAAAATGCAACACACAGCACTATGAGCATTCTGCCCCAATAAGCGAGCAAGTGTGCTACCGATAGAAGAATTAAATATCCTACTTCTCGATACACATAGGAGCATTTTCACTTTGCAATCTGTAATGGTAAGGGTGAGCCACTACCGCTCGCTGCTCAGACACTCGGGAAAAGGCTCCAGAACAAAAAAAAGAACTGTGCAATTTGGAAAATTCCACCAAGTTGAATGTAAAATCCTCTCGATGCGTAATTCTTATCCTTCAATCGCAGCAGGCTTATCTCACATCACCGCCGAACCCGATAAGTGCGATCCGGAACTCGCACGCCAAACATTATCTTGTATCCAAAAACTTACTTAAAGCTCCTCCCCGAACTAAACAGCCGCCATTGTTAATTTTTATATTAGTATTGATTTTTCCACCTCGGATTCCTGCCTGCGAGGATTCAGTAAATCGTTCACTACTTTGTGCACCGTCACTGCACCGAAATTACACATATTTTTCAATTCACCTATCTGCTTTCACGAATTTTCACACTTTTTCACACTTTTCGGCCCTTTTTCACCCAAAAACGGGCTACATTTTCTTCAGCAAAGCAGAGGTGCTTCTGCTTCTGCTGCTGTCTTCGCTTTCTGCTTCTGCTTCCACTACTACTACTACTACCAGGGCTGCTGCTGTTGCCTCTGTTTCTGCTGCTGCTGCTGCGACGATGGGCTCTTTTTTCCTCTTCGGAGCAGAAGAACAAAAAAAAATCATTCGACAGGGGAGAGGAGATTTTTTCACTAGCTACGCACGGCTCGCCTACTGTGATGCTGCACTTTTTCACCCGCGTGCTCACGTTACCACTGAACATGATGCATCTTCGCACGACTGTTGGCTAATCGAACACTTTTGACCGCAACCGAACCGCGATTTTCCTGCTTTGCGGAAATTTTCCGGGCAGGAGCTACCCTTTTTCACTTCAGTTTTTTTTTTTTTTGCTCAGTCTTGCTTGAGCCAGTGCAGCTCACATTTCTCGCTTCTCGGGGAAAGTGCTACCACTCTCGGCTGCAATGTTTTCACGTCTGATAGGATGGATGTAAAATTTTCTCCCGATAGCCGCGCCGCTGCTGGTTGGAGGGCTCGAACGTGGAGGTGTGTGCGTAACTGCGCTGGCATCGATTCTCGCCTCGGCAGGGTGAAAGAGAACGCAACGGCACAACAGTAAACATTTTTCTCTGCGATCGGTGCAGGGTGATTCAATGAGTGGAAGTCGATGTCGACTACTTTTGTTGACTGTTTTACGTTTCTTATTTGATGGAAAAGGGCTATTCTCTCCTCTTGATTTAAACACTAGTTTTAAATACGCTCAATTTTTCAAAGTAAGCACTTATTGCTCCTTGAAGTAGATTGGTAGGTACGAAAGTGGCCTCGAGTTAACGATGGAGTCGCTGAGCACATCTTTACTTGCGCCAATTATTTTCAGTGTGCCACCGGGTATTGAATTGTGCCTCAGTGTGCCCCGAAGTGCCACTGCTTGATGATTCAGATTTTGCTTGGTAACTACCAAGACAACCAACTGTTTGTTTTCATTTTGCAGGTCAAATGCACATGGTTGCCTAGTTTTTTCACCCAAACTCAAGTGTCAAAATTGTGCCTCGGAGTGCCTCGGTGTGCCACACAGCGTATAGGACGGTGTGCTTGGCACCTCTTGGCACAATGTTCCAAG
Organism: Aedes albopictus; assembly: GCF_035046485.1. NCBI lineage: Eukaryota > Metazoa > Arthropoda > Insecta > Diptera > Culicidae > Aedes > Aedes albopictus. Next base: position 325,741,911 of record NC_085136.1, on the reverse strand, counting down.
CGACTAGCCCCTTGATTCTGTCTCTACCAGTAGCATACGAAGTGTCCCATCACCCGGCTTGCCACCGAAAGACAGTGATGCCAGCGCGCTTTTAACCGACCGGATCATGCATTCTAATGCGATGAAACGAGTAATACGTTGATCCCTTGGTTCGTCATGCTGAGGTGATGGTGGCTTGACCGTTGCTTGACCGACACTTCGAAAAGGTTTCCAAAGTGCTCGAACCAGCGTTTCTGCTAGTGCTAGATTCACGAAAATCGTAACATTCATCTTAGTCTCACAAAGACGACGTGAGACATCGTAGAGGAGACGAATGTGCCTTCGTCGGCAAGGAAATCCGCCCACGCTTTTTGTATTTCTCGAGAGCCGAATAGCGCTGACAAACTACGGCTTTTGCTCCTTTGCCTTTGGCGCACTCAAATCGATACCGATCTGGCTTTATTGTTGCTGTTCTTTTTTGTGCTGTGATTGTTAAGAGTTTATTCTTGCCTAGTTTGGGTAGTGGCTACGGTTAGGATAGCTCAGATCAATCTTCAGCACAAAAGAACAGCAGCGATCAATCTTTGTAGACTTATGCAAAATGGTACAGCCCAAGTGGCGTTAGTCCAAGAACCTTACTTTCGTAAGGGGAATTTCTATCTAGGAAACCTTGTGAATCCGGTGTTTGCTACTTTCAGTAAAAATGAAATGGCAAACTCACGTGTCATGCCTCGAGCATGTGTGCTTGTCAACAACGCAATCGTTGCTACACTCATCTCTGAACTAACTACCAGAGATGTATGTGCTATCACAATCGATGTATCTGTTGGAAACCTCAACAGAAAATACGTTTATTGTTCGGTTTATTTACCGCATGATGAACCGTCCCCTACGGATGCTTTCAAGCAAGTCATTGTATACTGCACTTCAAAAAGCCTTCCGCTAATTGTTGGTAGTGATGCTAATGCTCACCATATAATCTGGGGCAGCTCAGACATCAATTTGAGAGGCTCCAGTTTTATGGAATACTTAAGTAGTACAGATCTTGGATTACTTAACATAGGCAACCGCCCAACCTTCATGGTATCTGGTAGAGAGGAAGTGTTAGACATAACGCTTTGCTCTTGCAGAATTAGTCATGAGCTGACCAATTGGCATGTGTCAGATGAAGAATCTTTATCTGACCATCGCTACATCTTGTTTGAACATGTGAATGTTACTTCGCAAACTTTGCGTTTCAGGAATCCCCGGTCAACCAACTGGGATCTATTTACCGATTTGGTTGCAGCCAAGTTTCATGGATAGTCACCATCAATTGACACTCCAAGTGATTTAGATGATGCCGTTGATACTACAACGGCCTTCATCATGGAAGCTTTTGAAGAAGCCTGCCCTCTGCGGTCTGTGAAGACCACAAGAGGAACCCCTTGGTGGAACTCCCATCTGGCGAAGCTCAGGAAACAATGTAGAAAGAGTTGGAACAGACGACGTTCGGCTGGATCAGAGGCTTTCAGGTCGGCTCGCAAGGCCTACCAGAAAGCTCTTCGGTCTGCTGAACGGTCCGGCTGGAAAAACCTTTGTACAAATGTTTCCAGTCTGAGTGAAGCCAGTCGATTGAACAAAATCCTTGCTAAATCTAAGGATTTTCAAGTGAACGAACTTCGTTTGCCTAATGGTGATTTCACTTCCTCTGATGAGGAAGTTTTGGAATGTTTATTCAGTACACACTTCCCCGGATGTGTGGATATTACATCTTCGGATGAACCTGATGTCTTTTCTTGTGGTTATGATTCTTTACCTTCGGCTCGGAGTATCATAACTTTAGAATCGATTGAATGGGTACTTAATAGCTTTGCTCCTTTCAAATCTCCTGGGGCAGATGGGATTTATCCTATTTTGTTTCAGAAAGGATTTGATCATTTCAAACATGTTTTGAAACAACTACTTGTTTGTAGTTTTGCTACAGGATATATTCCCAAATCCTGGCGGGATATTACTGTGCAGTTTATTCCGAAAGTGGGTCGCGCGTCGTATGAAGAAGCAAAGAGTTTCAGACCTATCAGTTTGACCTCTTTTCTTTTGAAATGCTTAGAACGCATAGTCGATCATCACATCTGTGATGTTCATCTGGCCAATGTGCCTCTTACCAATCTGGAAAGTCCACTGTGACTCTTTTACACAAAGTTGTTTACGATATCGAGAAGGCATTCGCTGAAAATCAATCATGCTTGGGTGTTTTCTTAGATATCGAGGGTGCCTTTGACAACGTGCCTTTCGATGCCATGTTGTAAGCCGCACGGGGTCATGGTATATCTCAAATGATTTCCAATTGGATTCACCAAATGCTCGAAAACCGACATTGCGTCAAGCGGCGATTAGGAAATTGAGTTTGTGGATGCCCCCAAGGGGGAGTCTTATCACCGCTTTTGTGGAATCTCGTAGCTACTTATGGTTTTGCCGACGACTACCTAACATTGTTCGTCGGTATGTGCATCAGCACCCTTTTCGACCTGATGCAAAACGCTCTTCAGGTAGTTGAGGGTTGGTGTCGCCAATATGGCCTTTCGGTAAATCCGAGTAAAACATCTATTGTTCTTTTCACGGAAAAGCGAAACCGTAATGGTGTTCGACCTTTACGTCTCTTCGATTCTGAAATCAATGTGACTGAACAGTTAAAGTACGTTGGAGTCATTCTTGATTCCAAGCTTTCCTGGACACCCGTGGACACCTCAGAAGAATCAAGAAAGCTTGTATGGCCTTCGGGCAATGCCGGCGAACCTTTGGTACAACTTGGGGTCTAAAACCCAAGTATACCAAATGGATTTACACAACTGTTGTTCGTCCAATATTGGCTTATGGATGTCTTGTGTGGTGGCAAAAGGGCGAAGTGAGAACGGTCCAATCAAAATTAGGCCATCTCCAAATGATGTGCTTAATGGCGATGTCTGGAGCGTTCTCTTCAACTCCTACGGCAGCGCTCGAAGTTCTCTTTGGCGTTGCCCCACTACACATTCATCTCAAACAAGAAGCACTTTCTTGCACTTACCGTCTATGGGTACTCGGTTTACTAGAGGAAACTCCTGTGAACCGCAGTTCAACACACACCTCGTTGTTTCCACGCCTCATTGACTAGTTGTGCCAATTTACTTTGCTGGGCTAGGGTTAATACATTCCAATTCGTATCCATTGTTTCGCGCTTAAAGTCGTTGCCGTTGAATCAGTTCTTAATCTATCATTTTCCGATTCAATAACGATGTTTAGGTTTCGAGAACAGTAGGTTGTTGGCCCAAGGCCCCCTAACCACAGTAGTGATGGGGCTGCCACCTTAGGTATAGCTTCTGGGGGAGGAGTATTTCATCAATGCCAGAACAGACGCTATTTGAGCCGCACCTTATTGGTGAACAGACGCCCAGGCTGCACTACCAGCTAAGCAGACAACTCTTAGCTGGCGGTCTTTGTCATCGCTTGACGCGTGGAAGCATGAGGTAGGGACTTGTTAGGACCAGAGCTATGTTGGACGCTCTTCTTGTCGACTCACCGTTTTGCAGCCCGTTATTCGAGAAGAGAGCATGAATTTCTTTTCAGAACGCGCCTTGGAAGACGTAGACACCTGGTTCAGACTTCCAGATCAAGCCGAGAACGCGTTCGTAAGCGGCCAATTTGTCGGTCCAAACTTTCTTGGCCGAATCTCGAACCATGGTAGAACGTAACTCGAGTTCGACTGCCAATTTCTAATGACGAAATCGGCCTTAGAACTGCTCTGTCAGTTACACTGGTTCTTGTTCGGTACCCACGGTGCACAGAGAACCGTCCACATATTGATGAATGATGCTTCGTAATTGTCTCCGTTGCCTGCGGAAACTCTTCAGCAACTCCTCGGCACTCCGATTCTCTACAAACTGGGCTGCAGCAGAAGGTGGGCAGGTGGGGCCAATAGTCGCGATGTCCATGACGAAGACCCCGGGAGCTCAGATGGATCATCCCACCACAAGAATAGCAATACCGACTGGTCCTCAGATCGAATAAAGATCAGATGGAACATATTGCAGATTTCAGCGTTGATGACCACCTCGAACTGACGAAATGAAGACAAACCCCCAATGGAAGTGGGGAGAGATCAACACAAGAAAAAGCGAGAAAAAAGAGGGGGAAAGTGGATGGAAGAAACCCAGCTTCCTCCGGACTCGCCCTACGTGCGTCTCCCTGGGCCTGGTATTGACTGATCCGTGTCTTCACGTTGTCATACAGGTTATGCTAGGCGACACTCAAAAGAGCTGAATCGAATTTCCGCCATGGGCCGGCTGTTCGGGATCTCCGCGTGGTTGTACTTCCACAGCAAGCCTGTCTGGAACCTCCGTCTGGACTCCGTTCGCACAGTACTTTCTTCCAGAATTTGTCGGGCACGTCGATCATCGTCGCATTCTATCATACACATTGTAGCGCCCGCACTTTCCATAGTAAAAAAAAAAACTTTTTCACGAGCTTGTGAAGCTCATGATCGGGCAAGCGGACGGAAATGTGGAACAGCTAATGAGCTGATCGCTCATGTGCTTCCGAAAACTACCCAGCCTAGCCTTGTTCTGCAGCTACCTTCGAGTTCTAGATGATCCGTCGTCGAGGAAGGCATAGGTCCTGTATTACCATTCCCGGGTAGCGACACTGGAAGAATCCATTCTTGCTGATTGATTGATATAGCTATATTATTGAGACTTTCAGCGATAGAATTGTTTGCATGAGATAACGATGAACGGTAACTGTGGATATAGTTGCCATCGGTTCGGTCGCTCGGGTTGTTTGAGGATCTCCCGGATGAAGAAGTGTGTGGTGACGATCCTCACGTTCTCTCCACAGTTGCTTGCCTTGCATGGGAACTTTCCGTGAGAACCCGAACATCGGCGACACAGGAATTGCTCTTGCGTCCTTCTTGCAGAATACCTACACGGGGTTCCGGCTTGTTCTCCTGACGATTGGCAGTAACATTTTCCACTTTTCTCCTTCTGTCACGAACGTCCCTCGTTACTGAGCACACCTTCCACTCATCGTAGCGGAAATGATTGACGTTTTTGGCTGACACATCAAACTTGCTGACGTGAGCGAGTGACAAAGACATGTAGGAGGAAAACAGAAACGAAAAGGTGCAATCTTTAACCACGATGCGAGTGATGAAATCCTAAATTGTTTATTTCAAGTGTTGCATTTATTGAATTTGTTATTTTCTATGCTTAACTCTAAATTTGTTATTCTACTTACTTCCTAAGGTAAAATTTGATAACCTATGCGCTAAATGACGTGAACTAAATCGAATTAATTTGCAGTTACATACAGCTAGGCTACATTGAATTTGCAGTAGCTGCAACCGTGTATCGAAACAAAATATGGATTCGTTATGATTTGATACGGTAATTTGGAAAAGCATATACTCAATGTACTATCTAATTAGCTTTAATTTAATAACCTAGACATTCCTACAAGCAATTATTCCAAAACACTTTCCGGGATAGAAGCTCGAGAAATTACAAAACGTAAGTTAGCCTATATTCCAATCACTTTTGGAAGTCTAAACTGTACTATTATTACAGGAAACTTTAACGTCGGAACCAATAAACCCGTTTAAAAGTTCGGAACCGTGTATTTCTCATTGCCCAAGCAACACCTTCATTTTCGATTTCTCTTGCTTGCCACTTTGTCCATCTGCTTCGCTGAAAAACGTCAATTCGCTGGCGGCTTTCACAATTTGATCCATGTAATTGCCAAACATAGTGGACATGTTACGCCTGAAGAGTGACCAGTTTAGCTTGAAGGTGGCTGGTAACTTATTCACCAACTCCTGAAGCAACAATGGATTGGAGATGATCGTGAAGACCCGCTGCTTGAAGGCGGTTACAAAGTTTTTTGCATGCCGATCAAGCTCTTCGAGTGTTCCGACTTGTTCGTTTGGGTTTCATTCTGGAATCTGATCATGATCGAATGTCTTATCCATCAACTGCTGCTGGAGGCTTTCCACACACTTATGGACCTCGCTCAGCTGCTCCATCAACGCCTCCAGTGTGGTAGGAGAAATAGAGAAATTCAACGCAGTCGGCAGCACTTGATGATCCGTCGAAAACGTTTTGTAGCCACCTAATGCAACGTCGCAGTCCATCACGATGGCCGTCTCGGTATCATGCACATCATTTTGAGCTTGCAGGTAAACCACCGACGAACCGACGTGACAGTGGTGATTCAAAACTGTCCCCCCCCCCCCCAAATTTAACGGTCAACCAGCGAAGCGAGCGAACGCTTCTGTCAAATCAGCGCAGACGCGAACCTCTTCCTATGTGAATACACGGGGGTTTGGAGTCAAGCTATCAAAACAACGCGAACCATTATAGAGGAGGCGGTAGTGTTCGGCTATTTTTCATCATGGCGTCGGGGGCAACAAATTTGAATTTATTTGTTCTAGCTGTCACGTCGGTTCGTCGGTGGGTAAACTAGCCGACGACGACGTGTCGGTATAAATGATGATGTGGCAGTCTACTATACGCACGGCGCAACTTTGTCCGTTGGCACCGGATCCTTATTGATGGATAACGATCGCATTTTGAACACTATCGATTCGTCCAAGCTGCTAGTCACTGGAACAACCTTGAAGATGGTGGCGGTCCGGGACTGAGACCCCACGGGGATCGTTTGTGATCCAGTGGTGCTACTCGTAGTCGGAACAAACTGGCTCCGTACTCAATCGAGCCACAACCCGCACAACCATAACGAGAGGTGTTTCCTCTGTCGACCAACTGTCGTTCATCATCCAGAGCTTTCTCCTCACGGCTGGCTGACAAGTCTTGAGTCATGGAGTTGTGCACTCTGTCTTCATACTCTCACCACAGAGAACAGACATCTATCTTTGATTTCTGCCTTGTGTAAAACTTTGTAACGGGCATATCAGAGTACGACAATATGCTCCCGTTGCGTGGCGCCAGCGTCCCATGGCTTACATTGTTGTGTTGTCATTTTTGTTTCCAGTGCTCGCCGTTTTTGGCCGTTTGGCGCTCGTGTCGCTTTGTGGGCTAGTGTATTTTAACAATAGAAATACACTAGAACGCCAATGGCGCTGTACTCAGTTTTAATTATTTTAATTATTTTAATAACTTTAGTTGTAATAATTGATTATGTTTAAGTGCCCATCTTGTAGAGGACCTTTTGTTTTGGTAAACAAAATTTATTTGATACTTATAGTACCGCTACTGACGCTGTAAGGGCGAGGCAAACTAGATGTTAGTCACACGAACAGGAGCGACATTGGATTTCTGTGGCTGGTTATTCTAATATTTTAACGATGAACACGGCCATCGTGGAGTCAAACCGACTTTATATGGGGCTGTCCATAAACCACGTGGTCATTTTTTTGGGACTTTTCAACCCCCCACCCCCCCCCCGCGTGAGGATTAGTCCATACAAAATTTTTTATTTGTCCATACAAAATGGTCATTGGCCGAACCCCCCCTCATGACCACGTGGTTTATGGACAGCCCCATATGTGGGGCATACACTTAAATCCTTTACGCACGAATTCGACGTATTTTTGTTCGAGCCTAAGCGTCTGTTCTCTGTGCTCTCACTGTATCCCAGGAAAATTGGCTTCTTTAGCGGTGTTGAGATAATTCCATATTCTGAATCTGCATGCGAAACTGAGCCGAAATCCAAATTTTCATGAATTTTGGAGCCCAGGAACCTATTTAAAAATCAATTTGAAGTTTGTATGGGAGCGGTTTGTCGAATCACCCCTCGTCGCATTTTGTACTGGGTGGAGCTGTCAAACAGTTACCCAGCTGTCAAAAGGTGATTTCAAAAAATCTCTTTGAAATTGATTTTAGGTACCAAAATAAAGTTCTAAAAATCTGAAAAAAATCATAGTGGCACAGAAAAAGGTGCTCTTTCGTATAAAATCAAAAAATTGATACATTTTTCTTAATTTTAAAACCCAATTGATCGTTCTAACCTCGCGTCCCATTTTCGTCTCTTTTCTTGAATGGAGGTATCAGGTATCAGTTAGTCAGCCACAGAGTCACGTTCTTCTCTTGCCTTTTTTACTTGGTTTACAAAACAGCTCCCCCGATACGAATCAGCGTAACTAATTAGATGGTTACTAAGTTGAGGATGGTTACTTATTCAAAATGATTGCGCTGTGCGGGCTATGAAATCAGTTACGGTTGTTCTTAGTGAATGTTCTATATGATGTCTATAAACAGAGATAGAACAGTAAGAAAAGTTGAACCCTTTTTAGGTGGTTTAATTAAACCGTATTCATTTGAATGTGCCACCTGCATCTGATTTCCATAGTTCGCAAAATTAACACAGTTTAGTCAAATTTAAAGTTTACTTAATACTATTCCTTCGATATATGGAAACTTTAAGATACTAAAAATAATATTTCGTTCTTAAATCATTTGAGTATTCCTAATCAACGCCATCTATCTTTGACAGCACAAACCCTGCAGTCGACATAGGCTGCATCGGTGATAACCAACACCCACACAACTAGTTGTGTGTAAGGATTCCTTTGTTCTTATTAGACTCACGAGTACAGTGGATGCTTCATGAATGAATAAAAAGCTGAGCAACAAAAATATGAATGATTCTCCGAGAATATTCTAGCGTATATTTCGTCTTTCCCATTGATAAAGCCCCTGATTGTCAAAATTTATTTTGGTTTCGTCACTTTATTATTGTGATAATTAATTTTCATTGTTTAGGAAAAAGATCGAATTAACTGGAAAATACTCATTTAATAATGCAGTGATCAGTGTAAGATCGTGATTCAACTAGCAGCTAACAGTGCACAATTGCAGGCAATCAACCGGATGACCTCGCCACCGCCACCGAAAGAATGCACCATCTGTCGGAAGCCGCTGAAGAGCCGCTCCAGTCGGCATTATCACGAACACTGCCGGAACCCGGAGCTGAAACCGTTCAAGTGTGACCACTGCGAGCGCACCTTCAGCACCAAATCGCACAAGACATTCCACGAAGAGACCCACTCGGGGCGACGACTGCAGTGCCCCCAGTGCGACAAGACCTACCAACACCAGCGCGATCTTGATCTTCACAAGAGGGAGCATAAGGCGGCGGAGTCGTCGTCGGCAGTGGCTGCGGCGGCTAAGTGCAACAGGTGCGCGGAGCAATTTGAATCGCAGCAGGCGCTTATTCAGCATAAACGAGCGCAGCATGTAGCGGCGAAGCGATTTAAATGTGATCAATGCGAGATGACCTTCGGCCTGAAAGGCAACCTCACCAAGCATGCCAAGATTATACACTCGAAGCAGAAGATGTTTAAATGCGATCAATGTGGGAAAGAGTTCTATCGGAACAATGCACTGAAGTTTCACATGCTCAATCATCGATCGAGAGAGTTTCAGTGCAAAACGTGCCAGAAAGAGTTTGTGGACGCGAGGAACCTGGAACGGCACCTGAAAACTCACGCGACTGATAAGGAGTACAGGTGCGACATCTGCGGAATTTCTAGCTCCCGAAAGGACAATATCTTAAGGCACGCCAAGAGTTTCCATCCGGAATGTGATATTAGTAAGGTCGTACTTAAGGGTGAAATCACCGATCAGCTGAATGCAATCAAAAAAGATGCCAAGCAAAGCAATAGATCGGTACCGAAGAAGACTGATGATGTGGTGCCAGCGGAGCCTCCAATCTCCAACAGAGTCAGCGTAATCAAGGTAGTGGGAAAACCAAAACCTCTCGCTCAACCTGAACCAGTTGTACCAACCGCAGCTCCCGAAGGCCTACCGAAGACTGAACCCCAGCCCAAAGCCCCTCCACCCAAGCTGGACCCCTTGGAAATCTACCGTAAAATTCTCAAACCGAGCAACGATGACGACGACACCAACCAGGAAGGCGACAATCGCGTCGATAACAATAAACCACCCTCGTCATCGAGCGATCGTCAGGTGAAAATAAACAACCCTTCGACGCAGGCGTCGTCGGCCGTATCCGTCAACAACAACAATACATCCACCGCCAGCACTAATAATTCTTCTATAAATAATTTCACTGAAGTTCATTGGCGAAAGCGCACCTCGCAGATCTACGCCACCACCAATTCGAATCGGTGAGAGCGTGCGCGCGTGTCCATCTAGGCAGACGCGATACCGTAGTGTTCGCCGCACTTATCTTCCCTTCATCGTTCACAATGGAAAACGCTGGCGGCGAACAAGTAGAGCATGAAATCAGCGAGTACATCGCCGCAAGCGATTGGAAGAAAGTGATCGACCTGGGTCAGGTGTTGCCGTTCAACAGCCGGGTGAAATACCTGTGGGTGTGGCCGCTGCAGGACGATCTCGAAAGGATACAGGAGGCTTTGGTGCGCTTTGGGATCTCGCGAGTGCTGAGCATAGGTTGCGGAACGGGTCTGCTGGAGTGGTTGATCACGGCCGCAACGGGAATCTCGGTAGCAGGCGTTGAAAAGGACGAACAGTGGTGGCGATCCAAGTATGCCACTAGAACGTACATCCCCATGGTGTTTGCCGAAGCGATGACGAACGTGGATGAGAGCCAAGGTCAACAGCAGACGACGTGGCAGGCCATGATGTTTTGTTATTTTAATAATGGTGCCGCTTTTCGCGAGTATGTGAAAAATTTCAACGGTCACTATGTGATCATTGCAGGGCCGATGGAGGGAAGAGGTGTTCACACGGATCCACTGCCGTTCGGAGCGAAGTTCCCGGCCGATCAGGACTGGGAAGTCGTGCATAGCATTCCGGTGGGTAGCGAAAATCTCAATCAGTTTGTGATTTATCAAAAACGATCAAATAAAGAAGCGATATATTTTTCCTAGAGGGCACATTTATTCACTGGTTTTTGTTTCATTTACGAACGAAAAAGTTGCATACAGAAACAAGGTGTTTTAGTGTGAGACAACGTAGCATTCGTATCAGCACCACACAAAAACATCAGCTGTGATCTGAGGTTCATCTTCTACGGAGCTATTTAACAACAAACACCCCGTTTGCCAAGTTCCGACGAAGACTGTTCCGTCGCGGCAAACGGGGCTATGGAGGTTCTCGACTTAGTGTTATCATAGATTTGAGCATTTTCGTGTTTTTTTTTTCTAAGTAATGACTTCCTGTCACACTCCTTAATATCCTGCAGGTCAGAAGATTTCCCAGACAGAGTGACAAGAGATTGGCAGTTTCTTCTTGTTCTACGATTAGGGCTTTAAAAATACAGAACATTGTACTTAGCAGTTATAAATAAATTAAGGGCTAAAAGAAAAATCTCAATCTTGAGGAGTTGGGGGATTCTGGGGTGAAACGGAGACTATCGATAGGCTTTGTCGTCCTGGTAGGCCATGTAGGGGTTCTGGCCTGAGTGTACCGAGTGCATAGACGCTGCTGAAAGTTGCGAAGGTGGTGGCATCATGTGCTGGTTTTGGTATTGATAGGGAATTCGTCCAATCGTCGAATAGTTGGGTCGAGGCTGTCCTTCCGGAGATGAGCTTTGCTTGTAGGGCAACGTGGCGTAATTCTGTCCATAGGGAGCAACCATCGGGTAGATCGGAGTTCCTTTGCCGCTCTTGTAGTTCACTTGCATGCCGTTAGGATGCATGGTTGACATTCCTATCGGAGGACCCCGATAGGTGTCGTTGTTCATCCTTACTCTGCAGATACATATGATCACCACCAGCAGGAAGATGAAAGCGATCACTCCACCGACAATTCCAATGATCAGCATATCATCGTTAGTGATCGGCATCGGTGGCTTCATCGGTGGCATCTTTGTCTTGGCCTTGGTCTTGGCTGTTGGCGCAACGCTCCAAATGATGTCCTGTTCAGTCGTTGGAGTCACCTTAGTAATAACCTGAGTATATCCAGACGTGTAGTTGGTGAACGAGATCGTTGAAGTTCTGGTTGTTGTCGTCGTTGTAGGCTTCTTCGACTCGCAGACTAATTCATTATCACCCACTTCGATCAACAGTCGTCCTCGAACTCCTTCTGGTGCAGCACACTTGACTCCGGCGATCTTGGCAGCCATGATCCATCTTCGGAAAGCTCGAGCTTGGCAGTCACATTGCACCGGATTTGCGTCCAGACCGGTGATCGTCAAGCTATTCTTGCGATCGTCCATAGAACTCAAGAAAGGTTGATTCAACGTTGTGATCTTCGACCCAGAAATATCCAAATCAATGTGCGAAGATCGCGGCAGCGGGAACAACAGAGCTGGCGGCAGTGACGTTACCGAAGTGTTTTTCAAACTGACACTCAAGAACTTGTTCCTGAGCCCAGCGAAGCTTCCAGAAGATAGGCTTTGCAACATCTTTCCATAAAGTCCCAAATGGTTCAACTTGGGGTGATCGATAACTTGGAGCTGATCCGACTCCAAAACCGAATCCTTCACTTCAATATCGATCGAAGCAAGTGACGGAAGCTCTTGCAGGATTCCTTGAACATCAATGTACCCTAGTTTGGCGAAATTGAAGGCCTCCAGCACCGCCAAGCTGTTCAACGGCTTGAAAGCATTCTTCTCCAACCGGGAGATCTCTCCAAGATCGCGGATCTTCAAAACCTTCAGCGCTTCAAGTGAATCGAACGCATGCGCCATGATCATCTTGATCGGATTCCTCGAAAGATCCAAGTAGCTCAACAAACCCAATTTAGGCCAAACCTGCTTCATGGCATCAATATTCTCCAAGCTATTCGACGAAAGGTCCAGCACTTCCAGCAAAGTAGTTTTCTCGAACACACGGTCGCCCACCGCGCTGATGTTGTTCATGGACAAGTTCAACATCTGCAAATACGGAGTTTCCAAGATTGGCAGTCGCTCGATTCCCGTTCCCGCCAAGTTGATCTTCCTAGCGGTTTTCGGTTGCTCCAGCAGCATTTTGATGGCCTGCTCGGACAGCGCGTTGAACGAAAAGTCGATGTGCTTGATGTTCACCATCACCATGTAGGTGTTCGTCGACGGGATATCCTTCAACTGATTGCTGCTCATGTCCAGCGTGTACAGGCTGTCGTACTGATCCTTCAGCGCATTGAACGGAATCGACTTAAACGAATTGTTCTTCAAAATTAAGTTTTCCACCTTCTGGATCCGGCTCTTGTCGAACAATCCCTCCGGAAGCTCCTGCAGCGGATTGTGACTCATATCCAACCGCTCCAAGCGCGTCAAACCCTCGAAGATCCGCTCCGTCAGTCGATCCAGCCTGTTCTGGCTCAAGTCGATAATCTGCAGCTGCGTCGAGTTGTGGAACGCCATATCGTTGACCAACTCGATGTGGTTATCGGCAAAGTACAACTCTCGCAGGTTCATATACCGGGCAAAGTCCAGCTGATCGATGGTGATCAGTTGATTTCCGCTGAGGTCGATCACCTCGAGGAAGTCCAGGGTGTTGGTCAGCTCGGGAGCAAACCGCTGGATGTTGTTGTGGGCGAGGACGATCTTCCGTAGCCGTGGGTGAATCCGGAAGGTGTTCGAGGCGAAGGCGGTGATTTCGTTCTCGGAGAGATCAAGGGTTTCCATCGCTGTTTCGCTGTTGAAAATGTCGGCCTTGAATTCCTTTAGGCTGTTTCCGCGGAGGTTCAGGGTTCTCAGATTGACGGTGTTGATAAATGATCGAGGTTTTATCGTGGCGATTTCATTATGCGAGAGGTCAACATTGAACAAGCTGTTCAGAGCCAGGAAGGTGTTCTCGTCAACGGATTTCAGGTGGTTGTGACTCAAGAGAACGATCCTCAACTCGGTATTGTTGTGGAATAGATCCGATTGCACACCCTTCAAACCGCAGTTGCTCATGTCGATCACCTGAAGTTTGTTCAGCGGGTAGATCATGGTGCGAGTAACCTGGGTTACGTGCTCGTTTCCACTCATGTTCAGATACAGGAGGTTGCTCAGTCCATGGAAGGCGTCAACCGCCAGATCGTCGATGCTGTTGGCACTGATGTCCAGGCGGCGTAGTTTGGGCAGAACGATCTTCCGGAAGGTTGAGATTTTGTTGTACGACATCTTGATCTCCATCAGCGTGTTGTCCAATCCAGCGAAGGTGTCTTCGTTGATCACTCCCAGACTGTTGCCGGAAATATCCAGGTAGATAAGCTTCCTGAACGAGGTGAAGCTGTTGGCTGGGAGCTCTCGGATGACGTTACGAGAGAGTGACAGATATCGAATGTTCTCCGGTTGGATCGACTTCAGGATGCTTGAGGACAGGGCAGCCACTCGGTTGAAGTCCAAATAAAGATTCGACAAACGGGGAAGTCTGCCTAAGGCGCTTCCTGGGATCAGCAAGATGTTATTGTCCCTCAAGATCAATGTCTGGAGGTTGTCTAGACCTTCGAAAGCATCGTCCTCAATTGTTCGTAGCGAGTTGAGACTGAGATCCAAGTATTTCAGCAAAGTTTGCTCCCGGAACGTCCCAGGTAAAACCGACGCGATCACATTGCGACTAATGTCCAAGATTTGAAGGTTCTTCAGCTGCTGCAAGTGCTTCGATTCCAGCTTGTCGATGTTGTTCAGAGAAAGATTCAGAACTTTGAGCGACTCGATCGAGTTCAAAGCAGCCGTCGGGAACTCTCCGATCAGGTTATCGGAGAGATCCAGTTTTTGGATCGAGTCAGCTCCCATGAAGGCACGTTCATCCACTACGCTGATCAAATTCCCTGCGAGAAGCAGCTCTTTCATCGAAGGTAGGCTTTGGAAGGCATTGGGTTTTAGTGTATGAATTCGATTGTACCGCAGGTCGATCCGTTCCAGTTTGTTCGAGAACTCGAAGGATTCAGCCGAAACGTTCTCGATCAGATTGTTGCGCAGGGAGATCAACCTCAGCGCCGGAAGATCCTTGAAGGACGTGGCCGGAACATCGGACAGCTTGTTGCCGTCCAGTTGAATGTCCTGCAGCTTGCGGCAACCCACGAAGATTCCTTCGTCCAAGGCCATCAGCTGGTTTCGGGACAGGTCCAGGAGCTTGACGTTCTTCAGGGTTTGCAACTCCGTGGTCGAAAAGATCGGGTTCAGGTTATCTCCGAGCAGGTTGTTGGCCAAACGCAATTCGGTGATGTGTTCCTGGGAGGGGGAAAAAAGGTCGTTATAGGACTTGTTACGGAACGTGAAGATAAAGAACTTACCCCAACACCGGAGAAAGCCTTATCCGGAAGTGATCGTATAGCATTGTTCGAAAAGTCTAGTCGCCTAATGGCAGCATTCAGCATCGAGAGGTCCTGTGAATGAATGGAAAGTCATCAGATCATTCGAATTGGAAATCATAAGAATGGCACTGAAGCTAAATTACCGGAATAGCGGAGAGTCCACTGCTTTTGTGCGAGAGAGAAATGACCGGCAGGCCGGCCGGGAAGCCACCCGTTAGTGCAGTTCGTTCGCAGTCCACGGCGATGAATCCATACTGGCTATTGTTTCCAACTGCTTCGATGTTGCATCTAGAAATGGCGCAGTGAATGGCGCAAAGCAGCGAGAAAAGAGAAAATTGAGCCCAATTAGACTAGATCGTTGAATGGTTGTTGGTTGGTTCGATGGATGGATGGGTGGATGGGTGGATGAATGGATGCTGAACGTGAACGCCATGATGATGATGATGGTTATGATTTGCAAACGCCAACGACCAGTGATTGAATATTTCGTCAGAAAGCAGCACCAAAGTCGATCGAGTGATCGGTCTATTCAAACTGGAACAATTATGTGATTATGAGCGGGTCAATGAACGACTCTGCCGGACTTCGGCGGATAATTACAGAGCATAATTCGGTAAATTGCGGTAATGGAAATGGGCAACGAGACTTGCCCGTGCAGAGTTTACCAGATCAGTAGGAAACGATGTCATTGATGCAATGAAGATCAAGATCTTGAGACACAGTTGAACCGATCGTAAATATTCTCCAAATAAAGTGTGAACTTCGACAATACCATGTCAATAACCTTCATCCGCTCATAACCAATCGCCACAAAATCCGACCTTCAATCAGACGCAGCGAACGATCGGATAAATGCCTACCTCCGAAGTCACGCTAGTTTTACGGCTACGGTGAAGCCTAGTCGAACCTTTTTACCACCACCGCAGGCACCCTTGATGATGTTTGATCGATTTTGAACGCGCGGATTTGGAACTGTTTTGCGCTTCTGATACCTGTACGATTGGACACCCGATGAAGCCTTGCAGCGCTTTAGCGCTGCCGCGCCGCGATTAGCGTTGACAATGACTTTGTACCGTGAAACCCTTTCGCCGGAGAGAAGATACTGACTGAGGTACAAGGAACGGCATGCTGCCAAAAAAACTAGGCAATCAAATCAATCTTAATTGGACGGCAGGTCATAAACAAAGCCGTGCGTTCGAAGAAGGTAACCTGTTGAATGGAAATGGGAGGTTTCCGGCTGGCGGAGGATGCGCAGCGAACTTCAATGGTTTGCATAGGGGGGAATATTGGTTTCACTTGAATTGAGGTTGAACGTGAAATTTCTTACGCGTTGCAAATTGCCATTTTTGGGAAAAAATTATACATGCAATGGTATGGTATGAGAGTGCAGTCATCATCTTCATTTTCAATGCGAAGTTCAACCTCGAATGGAACGAATCCTGCATCACACTCTGAATGCCATATGACCTTCTTCATAGTTCTTCCTTCAATGCATTCTCGTTATGGTTGCCATTTTTTCATCTGCATTTTTGTGAATCATATGAAGACCGACGGGGCGGCGCCTGCTGGTGACATGTATGATAGATTTCTAGCAATATCCTTCACGAAGATATACTTGAAAAATGATTTCCGAGAATAATTTCTGAGCCGGACACCTTGGCGGAAGTGCTCGGATTCTTGATGCATTTGAAGGAAATGAAACTGGTGTACAATTCTCAACAAACACGGAAGTTCTACATGAAGGTCAACGCTTTCCGCGAAAGGATTTGAACCACAAGCCAAAATATGCAGGAATAAATATAGGCTTTTTGCCTGGTGCACTTGACGTGATTGAAAGGTAAAAGCAGCACTTTGAGGAACACCTAAACAGCATGGAAAATGAAAGCTCAAGTGATCAAGGAAGCAAAGTGTAGTCGATTACAAAATGTACCATCAACTAAGATTTAGATTGCTCAAGAGCCAAATGAAGTGGTGAGCTCATTTTGTGTTTGTGAACCTCCAAGAACTCTTCGGATCCACCTACATTTTGGTTGTCTCAGACTAAGGTACATACTCACATAGCCTCAAGTGCTGTGATCTATCGAATGGTGGGTTCAATGATACCTTAGGGGTTTTTCTTGAGTAAAGATCATCAAATCCACCAGAGCCACTAGTTGTATCTAATATCTAATTTATGAATAAGGTTAATACTCACACAGACTCTGGGATTTATATCTTTATATTCTAGCAAGTCTTAAATTCTATGATTATTTAGGAGTATCCAAGAACTCCCTGTAGTTTAGGTCATCTGATCTACAAGCGTAATCAGTGATCTATTGGAGCATTATGAATGAAGTTTATGCTTACACAGCCTCATGAAACTATGTGTTGTAGAGCAGCTAGTTCATTGACAGATTGAAGATCTCCAAGAACATATATAAGCCATAAGACCTACCAACGTAGTTGGTTGTCTCTAAGAGCTTTATGACTAAGGTTTATACTCACGCAGCATCAGGTTGCTATGATCCATCAAAAGGTGAGTTCGATAATTCCAAGAACTGCCTTATCAGTAGGTCGGCTCCAGAGGCATGTTCTCCTCCATTTGGGAAATTTGTGCCATTGAATCGGTGAGTTCCCTCGAGCTTAGGCCATCTGATGTACAAGCGTAATCAGTAATCTATTTGAGTATTATAAATGAAATTCTTGCTTGCATAGCCTCATGCAACCATTTGTGGTCAATTGGAGAGTTCATAATTCGTTTGAGGAATCTCAAAACACTTCCAGGAACGTATTGAAACGCATTGAAACGCCTATTGAATTCCCATGACACGGCTCCGTGAAATTTACTGGGAGCCTCTAAAGCCCCTAAAACCCCCTTGAAACCTCCTGAGACGTCCTGAAACGCCTCTGAAAGCCCTATGAATCCTCCCTGAAATTCACCTGAGAGGCTTTGAATCCATCCTAAACTCCCCGGAAAATTCCTGAAATGCCCTGAAACGCCTTGAAACGCCTTTGGAACACATTTAAAACCTTCATGAAACCTTCGTGAAATTCACCTGAGAGGCTCAGAAACACCCTAAAGCCCTTCTGAAATCTCTTAAATGCCCTGAAATGCAATGAAACTTCTTGAAATGCTTTAAAATGCCACACTTCATGACACCTTCGTAAAATTCACCTGCGAGCCTTGCGAAGCCTTCTTAAACCTTCTTGAAACCTCGTGAAACGCTTTGAAACGCTGTGAAACACCTCTTAAGTCCCAATGAAAGCTACGTGAAATTCACCTGTGAGCCTCTGCTGAAGCCCCTTTAAACCCTCCTTCAAACATCCTGAAACGCATTGAAACACCGTGAAACGCCCTGAAACGCATAAAAACGTCTTTAAACGTCATAAAACGTCTTGAAACGCTTTAAAATGCTTCTAAAAACCCCCATGCAACCTCCGTGAAATCCACTTGAAATTATATGAAGCCCCAAAATATCCCTCTGAAATGCCCTAAAACGCATTGAAACGCGTCTGTAGCGTTTTTGAAACCATGGAAATTCCATGAAGCCCCTAAAACCGCTTAGAAACCTCAAAAGCCCTGAAACGTTTTGAAACGTCTTGAAACGAAACGCATCGATACGTCTTGAAACGCTTTAAAAACGCCTCTGAAATCTTCCATGAAACCTCCGTGAAACTCATCTGAGAGCAAGGATGGCATTGTGCACAGTGCAGCTTATTTTCATATCAAAACTGAGGAGCATGCCATGCCTGCCTGAGAACCTCTAAAATCCCCTATATCTTGTATGGAACCTCCTGAAACGTCTTGAATCGCCTCTGAAACACCTCACCTGAGGGCATCCTAAAACCTTTCTGAAACCACCTGAAATGCCCTGAAACGCCTTGAATCGCCTTGGAACGCCTCTAAAACACACATAACACTTCAGTGAAACTAGCCTGAGAACCTCCGAAATCTCCTATACACCACTTAAACGTCTCGAAATGCCCTGAAACGCTTTGAAACGTCTCTGAAACCCCCTTAAAATCATAGGCCCCGAAACCTCCTAAAACATCTTCAAATGCTTTGACACGCATTGAAACGTCGTAAAACGCCTCTGAAACCCCCGTGACGTTCAAAATGTTTGCTGAAGTTCAGCACAACGTTGCTGATCAACTGTCAAAATTGCTGGAAGATTCAGCAAGCTGAAAAATAATTGCTGATATTCAGTAAATTCGAATTGCTGAATGAAATCAGCACAAAAAATCAGCAAAGTTGGCTGAATACCAGCAAACACAATTTGCAGTATATGAAGCCCCCTAAAAGCCCTCTGAAACCTCCTGTTGCACCCTGAAACGCCTCTGATCCCCCCATTACAACTCCCTTGAAATATACCTGACCCTCCCCCTTTATATCTGAAAGCCTTGACTCCCTCGCTTTTGCATCTGCTAGCCACTTGCTTAATCTCAAACTTCTTGCAACCTTGAAATCCATATGAACTAAAACTATTTAGGCAATGAATACATTTGGGTCAAAGGGCTTTTCAGGAAGTTCCCAGAGCGTCAAAAAAAGGGGGTTCTAAGGGGTTTCAAGAGCGTTTCAGGGGGTTGTTATGTAATTCCGGGGTAATAGTAATTCCGTGTATACTTTTATTTCTGAGTGAACCTTAAATATAGTTTTCAGGGCCGTTTCAAGTCATTTCAGAGGCATGTCTGAGAGTGTCGTTAGATAGAATTTCAGGGGCACTTCAAGGGGTATTCAGGTCAATTTCAGAGGGTTTCTGGATCTTTTAAGGATGGTCCAAGGAGTTTCAGAAACATTTCAAATAGATAACGTCGATTTCATGGGTGTTTTTAATGGAATTATGGAGTTTCAATAGGTATTTCAATGCATTTCAAGGTGGTTTTAAGGGGTTTCGAGGGTTTTACTGAAGGGGTCACAGAAGTTGAACTATGATATTTCAAAGGGATTAAATGGATTTTCGGAGCGTTTTAATAGTTAGAAGCGCTCCAGGGATTTCCTGAAACCCTCCTGGAATCTTCTGAGACCCCCTGAAGCACCCCTGAGATCTCCAGATACCCTATGAGACCCCTGGAACATTACTGAGATCTCTAAAATTATGCTGAGACGCCCTGGAACGCCACTGAGACCTCCAGAACCACCCATGAGACTCCCTGAGAACCACTGAAACGTGCTAGAGACCCCCTGAAATGCCCCTGATACCCCTGGAACCCCCTAGTATTCTCTGAAATGCCGTGAAACCCCTTGGACAGTTCCTGAGGTCTCCAGGTACACCCTGAAACCCTGAGATCCCCTGAAATCCCCTGAAATGACCCTGAGATGACTTGAAAAGTCACTTAGACCCCCTGAAATACTCCTGAGACCTCTCGAAAGCCCCTAAAATGCCCCTGAAATAAATTTTTGTTTGAAATTTTGTATTTCCTGGCTTGATTATTGGTCTATTCATAACAGGTTTTGAAGCGGTCAAGAGCAAACTTCTAAAACTACGATTCATGATTATGAACAACGATTCATAATCCATAAATGTGGGCTTCTTGGCTGTGCGGCATGAGGCATCAGTCGTCTAGCCGTTTCAGAAGCCCCGGCGTGTGGGTTCGATTAGCTGGTAGTGCAGCCTGGGCACTGTTGTCCTTCTGACTTCAGCTAGATTGAGGAGGTACATCCCGAGCGTCGGTTCACCAAGGAGGTGCGGCTCAAACAGCGTCTGTTGTGGCATCCAGCGGTTGAATATGAAACGCTGTATCGCGTCAGCTATACCTAAGGTGGCAGCCCCACCAACGCGATGTAGGCAGCGCGACCCCGGTAAGGTAGCCTGTCGAAGCCTTTCAACACTACGAAAAATGAAGTAAGAAATAGAATATGCGAACGATACTCTCGGAAACCGACCCGGCAACGAAATAAGGACTATGATTGGAAACTTGGTACCTGGATCGTCAGGACCTTAAATGAACCTGGACGAGTGAGCCTTTTGGCTCGTGAATTGCAGAAAGTTGGTGTGTGCGTGGCTGCTATACAGGAAGTGCGGTGGCCCAAAACTGGTGAACTTGAATTCAGGGCGGTGGAGCCCGTCGCCAACACATCGTTCAAATATCCCAAGTAACATTTTGATGGCCAATTAGTCTTGTAGTGGTTTTTAAAACTGTCATAAAGCCTTATACCTGTTGTTTAGGATTTGTGATCGTTTTAGGAACCTCTTCTAGTATATTTGACTTGAACATGTTACTTGGGAAAACATCTACCACAGCGGCAGCGATAAGGCAGAACATGGGGTCGGATTCATAGTGATCAAGTGATTTATGAGGTGGAAGCCGATCAACGAGCGAATCTGCGTATTGATGATCCGGGGCAAATTCTTTAACTACAGCCTGATCAATGTCTATGCGCCGACCAACGAGAAAACCGATGATGTGAAAGATGCGTTTTATGAATATCTTGACAAGACCTATGGAGAATGCCCAAAACACGACGTTAAGATTGTCATCGGTGACGCCAACTCGCAGGTCGGAAGAGAGGACTTTTTCCGTCCAATCATCGGTACGGAGAGCCTTCACTCCGTCACTAATGACAACGGCCTGACATTAGTCAACTTTGCTGCCGCCAGGGGGATGGCCATTAGTAGCACCTACTTTGCACGCAAGGATATCCGCAAGCACACCTGGAGACACCCAAACGGCGATATTTGCAACCAAATCGACCATGTGCTGGTAGATGGCCGACATTTCTCGGACGTAATTGATGTTAGAACTTTTCGAGGTCCCAACATCGACTCAGATCACTATCTCGTAGTTAGTAAGATTCGAGCTCGGTTATCAACCGTGTCGGACTCTAGGAACCGGCGATCGATGCGTTTCTACATCCAGCGGTTTTCAGCAGACGGTACGGTAGCTGACTATCACCAGAAGCTGGAGGACGGCATCTGGCGGCGTCGCATGAACTACGAATTGTATCAGGTATATAAAGAGATGGATATAGTGAAGCGAATACAACACAGCAGGCTGCGGTGGGCTGGACACGTAGCTCGTATGCCTGATGAACGACAAGCTTAAATTATATTCAGCAGAGAACCAAGAAGGGGTCGTTGGCTTCGTGGAAGGCCGCGCACACGTTGGCTTTTTGCAGTTGAGGAGGACATAAGGACTCTAAACGTTCATAGCAACTGGAAGCGATTGGCCCAGGACCGAGGCCAGTGGAGGCGGGTACTTCATTCGGCGTAGACTCACCGCTACGAGTTGTAGCCCATCAAGTAAGTATCAAGTAAGTAAGGGTTCTATCAGGACATACTTTATCACGTTTTGACAAAGGTGAAGCATAATAACGATGATTTACTTTTGAGAATAGTACTTGTCATACATATTATGAATGACATTTGTAAGTTAAATAAGCGTGACAGGTGCCCTTTTCTAATTTTCCTGTTTTCCTACTTTTTATTAACCTTAATTAAATCCCAAATTACCTTTCTCCTCTCTTAAGTGCTTTATGAAATAAGCCTCTTGCTGCGATGGCACAATTCTAAAAAATAGAGAAACCCCTGCTTTCGGAGCCGGTTGTCTGATATCTGATCTAGCTTATAAAACAAATTCTGTCGCTTCAACCACCATTTGTTCATATACCTACTGAATAAGACGACAATTTTATCGACGCAAGCACACCCATAACAAGTCATTTTCTAATTAATATGAAAAAGCGATAGAAATCAACGTGTACATTTTGATCACGGGTAATCACGATTCACCCCTCAGAGGTCGCAATCATCAACAAACAATTGCCAAAAAAAAAAATCCGCATGCAATCTCGGCAACGAGGTCACTGTATGTGCTTCCAAGAAGACCTTCCCCCCTGGCTGGCTGCTCTCCAGTAGGTAGTTAGCGAGCGCACTCTCCCATGCGAAGACGACCCAGTCTCCCACAATTGAGTAATAATGGTGTTTCAAAGTCTTGTCCAAATCGTTGGATCTTCAGCTCCAACATTGCTGCTTGGTTGACACACACATTATGCATGCAAAGGGCATTCCATGTGTAAAACAACTTAATGACCGATTGACCACATCGCTAATGGGGCAATGACATGTCCACAGCTGTCCTAATAGCTCATCCCTCTTCTTCACCTATATGCGTGATGATGATCGAATCGGTTGGACTGCGGGGGTGACGGGTGGCGTATGATCCATTCCATCAAGGCCCAAGTATGTCCGAGCAATTAATATGATCGCCGTGACGTGACCCAAGCATGTTTGTCTAACGCGTGTCTAGCAGGCCAAAAATTGTCATGAACTCCGCCGCGTCGCGCAAACCCTTTGCACTGTTGCGCGTTGCGTAACGTTCCAGACGCGCGGCGCGACGATGATCGACCGATCGGATCGATCGGTCGGGTGGACCGCACAATCAATGCTCGTCGCCCTGCTCTACTGTCGCTTTCTGTTCGCAGCGTGAAAATAATAATTAGAATCGAGTGAAGTTGTTAGCGTTTTACTTCATGTGCCGCCAAGACGGGCCGGCGTTGCATCACCCCCGGGCCAAGTGCTTGGTTGGACTCTCATATCTACTAGACAGGTATGCCAATGCCTAGAGGGGTCCCAATCAAGTAGAAAAAAAAAAGAAGTGAAGGAATGCGGCTAGCTAGACTCGGGCCAAGTTTTGCACAGCAAGGGCTTTCTCGAGGCGGACCAAAAATATGATTCAATCCAGCCGTCGATCGATGCGATAAACTGATCGTCACTGACGTTTTTGTTGTTACCACCAACTGTTTCTGCACCAGCTGGGTGTTGCAAGGGATGGATCAAAAGGCTACTAAAGGAATGCTATAATCGGGGGTTACTGTCAAAAAATTATTGACTGGTGATCAATCAAGGAGGAGCCGTGCGCGGCTGGTCAAGGTGGCTGAAGGTGTTGTTTTATTATTTTTTTTTTACGAGATGTTGAACAGAAGCCTGGACGTAAATAGTTGCAAAATATTGGCAACATAAGTGTTATGTTTCAATTTGCGCCTTCTCGAACACTAACTGTACTAGAGAGGCTATATGTTCGCTTCAAACATTTTCTATGATTAACAAGTATTAAACACCGAAATCTATTCTTTAAACGCCTATTTACGTTATCTTATATTCACAACGCTGCGATAGTGAAGTGCACACTGCATTCTCATCATGTCGAATGGAGGAGAACGTACCACTGAAGCCGACCTAATGATACGTCAAGATGAACAGGTTTTCAAAACATCAAACAATATGCAATAAATTTGTATGTTCTCCTTAAGTAACAATTAATATTCTGTGTGCTTTTTGCCTTTCTCGTACACCAAAGTATACCGAAAGGCTATATTTTTGATAGAAGGCTTAGAAAGTCGAGTCAAATATACCAATCAACTCAGTTCGACGAATAGAGACGATGTCTGTATGTGTGTATGTGTGTATGTCTGTGCACAAAACAAAAAATCACTCACTTATAAGGCACTTACCGCTGGCCGATTTTACGGATTATAGCTCGAATCAAAACATAATTTTACCGCATTGTTTGCTATTGAAAATGGTGCGAATCGGTCAAGATGTTAAGGAGTTATGGCTATTTTAGTGATCCAGACCAGCACCGGTCAACTGGTCTTCTATACAACTGAACCGAATTCCAACATGCGACACATCAAATTGCGTCGAATTTTACAAACTTTAGCATGGTTGCCGAATTCTATGCGGAAATCATCAATGGAAACCACACAAAACCACGATGTCGGCCAGAAAATCAAGATGGTGACCTAAAACATAAGATGGCGGACCACAACTAGAAGATGCGGCTGTTTTAAGGAGTTTAAGGCTCTAAAACCATGTACTTATGGGTGTATTTGGTATGGGAAAGACGTCCGGACTAGTCCGGAGTCCAAAAATGGGAACCAGAATATTCAATATTGCGGCCCAAAATCCAAGATTAAGGCTGATTTAAGTGATCTTAGGCTCTAAAGTCATGCGATATGTGTATATTTGGTATCGAGATGTCCGGAGTTTAAAAATATCGACCAGAACACTAGATGGTGACCCAAAATCCAAGATGGCAGCCCAAAGTTCAATATGGCGGTTGTTTTAAGGAGTTTTAGGCTCTTGAGTTATGCAATATGGGTATACTTGGTATAAAGAAGATGTCCGGAATCCAAAAATGACGACCAGAATATATGCCAGAAAGTTGGCGGTTCAAAATCCAAAATGGCGGACCAAATTTCAAGATAGCTGCTGTTTTTAAGGTTCTAAAACCATTCATATGAGTATTTACGGTATAGAGAACTCGCGCTTAGTATTATACGGGCGTATCTACAATGATCGATTTCTTTTCATCGATTTTCTCTCTGCAAGACATTTTCGGTTCTCTTTGTTGATTTAGATGCTAGTCCTAGTCGTTCTTCACCGAAACACACCGAGATATCATCTGAAAATTGGTCGTATTTTCGGAATAAATCAAAGAGAAGATCGATGAAGAGAAATCGATCATTGTAGATACGCCTGTATGATACTAAACGCGAGAGAAGATGTCCGGGGACAAAAAAGGCGACCAGAATATACAAGAGAGCGGCCATCAATTCAAGACTCATGAACTCAGAAATAATTTATTTATTTATAGAATATTCAAGATGGCGGTTCAAAACCAAAGATACGGGCCTACAATTCGAGATGGTAGCTATTTTATGGTGTTTGGGCTCAAAAACCATGCAATGTGGGTATATTTGGTATGGAGAAAATGTTCGGAGTCCAAATATGAAGACCAAAATATCTAAGATTGCGGCCCAAAACTCAAGATAGCAGCTGTAGTAAAGAACTTTTGCCTCTAAAACCATGCATTTTGTGCATATTTGGTACAGGATTTTTGTCAAATGAATAAAAGTGCAATATTCATTAACATGTCACTTCAGTTAGATTGAGATGGTTTCTCGAAGCCACAAGAAAGGCATCATCCCCGCTAGGTGGATGAGTTCTAGATGAACATTTAAAAAGGGCCTATCTTCTTTTTGTAAACAAACATGTTTTTGTCTCTGTAGGGCCCATCTTGATCCACTCACACACATCAACACCCTTAACAGATAGCTTGAAAACACTCTTTCTGATAAGGGTGTTGATGTGCGTGTGTGGATGCAGATGGGCCCTACAGAGACAAATGTATGTTTGTTTACGCATAGCAGATAGGTCCTTTTCAAATCTTCGTCTAGAATTAGGATTTTTATGTTATAACTTCACTGGTGCTCCATCTGGGGATATAATCCCAGCAGTTCCATCTGTAGATTTATTTATGAATTGCTGCTGGAGATTCCAACTGAATACTCTTAGCAGACTTTTTAATCACAAATTCTATCTGGAAAATTCTTCCAGATACTACTTCTATGAGTCTCTCTAGAAATGTTGTCTGAAGATTCCTACAGATATTCCTGCTGAGGATTTCTCTAGAAATCTAGTCTGGGGATTTACCCAGGAATAATCATTGATGATTCCTCCAAGAAATCCTTATGAATATTCCTCTAAGAATTCCATCTGCGGTTTTAAAATCCCCTCTGGGTATTCCTTCAAAAACATTTTATGGAAGTTCTACCAGTTATTCCAAGAATGTCATCTAGGGATGTCTTTAGGAATTCCTGCTGGGGATTCCTCCAGGATTTTTTGATTGAGATTCCTGTAGGAAATCTTCGTTAGTATTGCTCTAGAAAAGATTCCTCCAGGAACTCCATCTCTGTGTTACTCCATGAATGCTATGTGTTGATCCCTCCCGGAATATCTGCTGGGGATTCTTCTAGAAACTCCTCCACTAGATTCCTCCGAAACATATACGATTCCCTTCAGGAGATTTCTCCAGTAATTTCATCTGGGAATTTCTGTAGAAATTCCAAACAAATATTCCTTGGCAAACTGCTGGACATTCCTCCAGGAATTCTATCTAGTGATTCCACCAGAAATTGTGTGTATCGATTACTCTAGAAATGCCACTTGTCCTTCTGCGGACTAATCCAGAAACTCTTGAAGGATTCCCAGAGAAAAATGCTGGAAGAGGAAATTTCTGCAATATTTTTGTAAGGAACACCTGGTTAACTCCCAGGAGGAAATGTTGAAGAATTATCAGAAAGAAGTTATGGAGAGCCTGTCCATAAACTATGTAGACTCTGAGGGGAAACGAGGAGTCTGGCCAAAGTCTACGCTCCATACAAATTTTCAAATTTTTGTATGGACAAAAGTCTACGAGGGGGGAGGCGGAGAGTCCGAGATGGTAAAAAATGAGTCCACGTAGTTCATGGACAGCGCCATAATGGAATTCTGCATATTTCCTCAAGAAATCCTGAAAGACTCCCAGAATGATCTCTTGGATTCCCTGAAGACACTCTTGAAGGATATCTAGTACGAAATGCTAGAGAACTTCTAAAGACGATTCTGGGGAAAACTTAGCACAACATCTTTGAGTAATCCAAGAATGAATTACAGAAGTAAATCATGCAAGAACGCCAAAAACAACTCCTGTCGGAAATATCTGGACTACTCGGGAATAACTTGAGAAATTTTGTTATTGCAGTCTTCGGTGTCCAACCCTAGTAGATTTTCATGAAAGAATGAATCCTTTGAAGGCAGTTTCTGAGTGCACTGTGCACGGTGCTCCCCAGACCGTTATTATGAAATAAAAATCTCCATCCAATCGGTGCCCACCATTCGTTTTCTATGACTATCCTGCATGTCTGGACAAAATTTGAAAAAATCGTAGGGCCCATTTTTAAGTTAGGCCCTTTTAAAGGGCGTAAAGCCATATATTCAAAGAAAAAATCGAAACTTTTATGTGCTCAGCCATTTTTTTGAGATTTTGATGAAATATTTTCACGAAGAATCGTTTTGTATTGAGTACCAGTGGTGTCAAACATAGTTTTGACTGATTTCTACCAATATGTGAAAAGGGCGGAACAACTATTGCACGCCTCAGCTTCTTCCGTCCCTCCTAGGCGTATTTCAAATTATTTATGAAAACATATACCGTTATCAGATACAGGGGAGTCTGCTCTACTTGTTACTGTTCAGAGGTTGCAGAAATTTGCAATGGTTGTTACGCCATTTTCATATACTCGTCTAATTTTTTTTAGTGAAAATGTGAACATTTGAGTATTGTAATATGGATAAGTGAGTACTATTACGTAAATATTACAATTCTGAACATCTATGTAAGTATGGAAGAAAGTAAGCCATTCCGAATAGAATTCTTATTGAGTTTAAAGCTTGTTGAAACAGATAAAAAGTTATTTTCAGAATACCATGTCAATACATCTGATACATTTATACAAAAAGCATTTATATTTGTTAAAAAAAAAGGATTCATAAATCAACCATCTGAAGGAAAGAAGGTCAATATTTCGGTCTCCTAAATGTTGAAAATATTTTGTGGACAAAAGGGGGAGGGAGTTAAGATGGCCACCGATTGATTTCTTTCTTGTTGTTATAATTTATTCTCACTTCTTACAAAAAAACAACAAAAGTAATACACAAAACAAACCAGAACAGATACCTTACGTTGATTATCGACAGCGCCAGTTGAGCTGCGAAAA
Organism: Aedes albopictus; assembly: GCF_035046485.1. NCBI lineage: Eukaryota > Metazoa > Arthropoda > Insecta > Diptera > Culicidae > Aedes > Aedes albopictus. The sequence continues at coordinate 325,713,288 of NC_085136.1, read as the reverse complement.
TTATTGAACAAATTACTCACTCACATAAAATAAGCAGATGTCCCTGTAAAAGTAGATATATACAGACTTGCTTCGACATTTGAGTCTTTTAATTTGCAATGCACGTACACATAGTGTCAGCCGTTCGACATTTATCATACTCATACGCTTAAAACCGCTTGTCGTTAGTATTACTATTCTGCAAAATTGAACCTAATAACGCCATTGAATTTGAGGGGACCGCGTTTCGTTTCATTTCAACGATTAGCATTAACTCAATTTCACCATGGCATGGCATCTTTTCACACTAAAATAAATATTCTGCGGCCAATCAGTTTCGGACAAAGCACCTTGTGATTATCGAATTGATTGATAAAAGAGAAGACAAATCGCTGTCAAGAGGCACTATTGGTGTGTTGATCATGTTTTCTCATAGGAAATTTAAACACATTTTTGTGGTCATCACTGCAACGCGGCTTTCAGTGTTGTTATTATTCTTCATAATACACTACTTTCGTATACAAGATATTACTTTTTTAAATACAATATGTACTTGATGAAATGTAATTGCCAATCGAAATTTATAAATCATCACATATTGGATTAGTGTTCCTTATTTTATACAGAATTTATTCGTTTTTTTTTTTTTAATTCTTCTGCAATTAAAACTAGTATGTCAAGGGCTTAAAACAATTTGAACTCTTCTTCTCCACTAGCAAGATGCGATTCGCCCCGGATGAGCTGCAGTGAAACCTTTGGTTCAATCCTTACCCTGTCCCTCATCCCCCAAAATATGACCTTCTAACCTCGAGCTGCCAAGAGTTTGTGGCTTGCTCCCATTACCAATAGAT